>NW_028277872.1:0-95720 GCF_059751315.1 Micrasema longulum | reverse complement strand
CTTGTCTTTTCTTTCCATAATAAAGTACAATGACCTTCCATCTAAAATTTTAACTTACATACTTAAATGTGTTTAACTTTAAGAATAAATGTTTTGGACACAGAGAGCGTTTAATTTGAATGCACAAAAAATTAAGACACTCTAACCCCACCTGACCTTATATAATCCATACTAATATTATAAATGCGAAAGTGTGTTTGTTTGTTTTTTTCTTTCACGGAGGACCGGAGCGACCGTTTTTAGTATACGGGTAGCCGAACAGGTAAGTAAAATAGGATTTTTATTTTTCATCCCGAATCAAAAAGAGGACAGTAAAAAAAAATGTAATACTTTAAATGTGTATACATATACATCAATGACAATGAGCAACATTATTTGAAAATGAGCAGGTGGTCAGGTGGGATGGGATGAAATTAATTCTCTAAATTTCTGACTTGCTTTATCTATGGTTAGTTTGTTTTGCTTTTCGTTTTGGTTTTATAATAAGATTATGGGTTTATTGATTTATATATTAACGGGCATTGTCCAATTATACAATTTACAATTTTCAGGTTAAACTTATTGCAACATAGAGGTAAAATACTTTTGAGAAGGGAATATGGAAGTCCAGGCATTTACATAGCTTATGACCTGTCATTGGCTGGTTTCAGTTTCAGTGCTGCAGAGCAGCGTTTATTTTATAATTAAAAAATACATATAATAATTTGTTACCCACTAAGTCTAAAGACTTTTCGGTGGGACACATTTTTTTTTTTTTATGGCAGGTTTATATTACATTTATTTTATTTATATTTTACAGATTTATTTATAAACAGGCACTATAACGTATCTAGAAGATATTTCTTCAGTTCTTTTTTTTTCATTTGAAGATTTTTCATGTTAATGATGGTTTGAGGGAGATCATTGAACAATCTGGGAACAACGCAATTTAATGTTCGCTCTCCGAAGTAATTTGTAATTTGGTTTAAGTGGCCACATTACACACTGTGTAACATTCACCATTCTGCCCATGTTTGAACATCCACATTTCCTCAACTCTTCCATCTGTTGACTTTTGTGAAGTAAAGGAGCTAAAACCTTTATTATGCGGGTAAGATTCACCCGGCTGAACCAAATCACCTTCTAGGCAATGCCTTAAAACATTTTTCCAATTTTCATACTTATTCTTTTACCAGGTAGTTAATTCAACAGTGTTTGAGTATGTCCGAATGCTTGCAGACTGGCTGGATTTCCTCCCTAGGGAGTTATTCATATTTAAACTTATTGTAATAAAGAGGAAAAACATTTTTGAGGAGGGAATATGGAAGTCCAGGCATTTACATGGCTTATGACCTGTTATTGGCTGATTTAAGTGGCCACTTTACACACTGTTTAACATTCACCATTCTGCCCATGTTTGAACATCCACATTTCCTTAACTCTTCCATCTGTTGACTTTTGTCTCAACCTCAACCTACGAGTCAGAATATGGAATTTTACTTGTCCCAGGATTTGTGCGACGTCGCCATAGACAAACAGATTGCCGTATGTTTTTATGGCGATAGTTAGAGGACCGGTAATCGATAGAAGCTACTTTAAGTCCCAAAAAACATATATCATTTAATCGGGATTTTTTTCATTGCTGAATGACAAAACTAATTAATTACCAGGTGCGTTCCGTCCATAGATACTGTGGATGCAGCGCATCCCTTGAAAATTAATAAATAATATGAATTTTCCAAAAAAAAAACATTATAAATACGAAATAAAACCTTCAAATATGTATTCCTAAAATTCTCACTGAGAACGTTCGGGTGCACACGATTTAAACAATATCTTCAGTATACATACCTAGCTACTAGCTACACACGCGTATTTCCTATATCAACGTACGTACTGAATATCTAGGTATCTTGTTCTTGTATACGCTTCTTGTAAAAAACTTAAAACCCACTTGTTCTCTAAATCATTTGAATAAATCCGTAGCACGTGACAACAAAATAAATTATTTTAATCAAATTACAAATTTAAAGCTTCAATTAAATTAACTTAACAGTAGAATCACCATGTAAAGCGCCCTTGAGGTATTTTATTACGAAAATGGCGCTATATAAGTTATCCACAATAAAATAAATACGCGGGATGCTACTTGTCGAGTTGCGTCTAGCTCGCATAGCAATTGTCCAAATTTTCGCGCACGCGCTTTAGGTTCATAAGGTTTTAGATTTCTCTTTCGAGACTCGGAGAGATAAGAAGCATCCAACTTTATCATAAAATTTTAAGAAGCGCATTATTGGCACTTGGCCCAAATTTAAGAACGATTGTCTCGGGTCTTGTTTTAGGTGTTTTGAGGTTTATATTGTTTATCTCCTTTTTACACCTACGGGGAGTGTCCTGGAAGACCACCGATGGCGATCTTTCAGTTTTGTTTGGCGGAATTAAGGGACGCGGAACAGACGTTGGAGGAGGCGAGAGTGCTGGCTAACAATAAGGTCTCCCGGAGGCGTCTGGTAATGTCCACATGCTCCACTTAGGAGTGGAATATAATAAAAGATTTAATGCTTCTCCCCTGGACGCGCCTGTGCTCCGTTAATTTATTGACTGTCAATTATTGATTATTATTACTCTGATGGACAACTTATATAGCACATTAAATAATTCTGAATAAACCTACTAAAATAAGCAACATGATGGTTTTTTGTCAGCATTCTTACAGATAAAAGTCACTGCACGCGCCTGTTAATTACCTAACTGATTTCTCCCAAATACCACGTGAGCGAAGCCTTTGGGTAAAAGCTAGTACCTATGTTATATTTTCTACATGGGTTCTGATGATTTACCCTAATAATTTAATTTTTGAGCCATTTAAACCTTATTACTGAATTAAAAAAAATAGGAAACAAGTTGTGGTACTAAGTCATTTTGGTACCGTCATTTTGGAAATCTGATAAACCATCAGTTTTGAAGAGAAATTTAAAAATTTGGTTGACAGACATTGGAAGTAAGGAATCGGAGAATTTATTGAAGAAAGTAATCTAAATATTATGCTATCCCATTGAATCATATATAAATTTATTGTATTTTCGCATGTGCATATATATTGTGTATGAATGTGTGTATATATATGTATGTATATGTGTGTATATATGTATGTATGTGTATATGTATGTACGAAGTATGTATGTTTTATATTTATGTATTTAATTGTATTTTTACATTTAATGTAAACGTAATTTTTTTTTCTTCTCTTTTCTTCTCTTTTGTTTTTTTTTTTTTTTTTTTTTTTTCTTTAATATTGTTTATTATTTATAGGAAAAATATTCGTAAACCATATTTGCCGCAACAAATCGGTTTCTTAGAACAGGCATTTGCCCATATAGGAACCGATTGCAACATTAGGCGTATTAATATTTCTGGCTTGCCGATATATACTGAGCCTACTCCTAGTACTAGCAGAATTTGCCAGAGTGTTTTTTGTGCCATTTTATAACATTGTATGTATAAACTAATAAATAAAATAAATAAATAAATAAATAAGAAATAATAAAAAAGCAGCCAGTCCACAATTTTGAAAAAATGATATATTGATGTTATCGGGTGCAGTAAGGTCGATTATATGTTCGGCTAAAAACAGCCAGACCGCTTTCATACAAAAAACTGTATTAATCACCTTCGGAAAAAGATGTCGATCACAAAAACGGCATTTCTCAATTCGCAGAAAACACCCACAAAACTAGAAAAATTAAAAACCTTTCAAACTGGTCAAATACATAATAAGATTCTTGTTTGTGATATTAAAAAAAAAACTTATGTATTCGTTGCTTATCGTTTGTTAAAGTCAAAAACATTCCAACTATTGTGTACATTTTATAATTCACTCTTTTCACAAAATGGCTATTATCTCAGTTTCACTTTTCTATGGCTGGCTGCTTTCTGTATAACTACGTTAAAATACAGATTGTTTTTTCAAATTAATATAATTTCCGTGCAGGTAAGTAGGTTCCTACACATCGGAGACTCAAATTTAATGCGACTCTCAGCCGGTTAATTGCCTAATTTGAAGAAGTGTCAAGTCAATAAGCTACGCTGTACGCATCATCACCGAACGTATACATCTGCAGACTCGCATATTATGTAATCTCCATAACATGTGGACCACACATTATGTCCTAGATATTATACGGAACTCCCAAAACATTGCGTACGTTGTTGGTTAACATATTACAGCAGAGAAGGAGAACAGTTTAGATAAGCAAATATGGACCTTACGCATTTACAGTCCTTATGACCTATCATTGGCTGGTTTAAGTGGCTACTTTATACATTTTTCTTCTTTTTCAGCCTTATTCTCTCCACTGCTGGATAGAGGCCTTTTCCAAACACCTCCATTCCTTATACATTTTCATCACCAACGTTTTCGTATCCATAGCCAGAGATGCTAGCGCTCTGTATCGGGCTTCCAATGAGGAATTTCAGTGTTACGGGAAATTGGATACAAATATATAAAACTCATCGCTTTTAACTCGTGACATCGCAGGCAGTGTTATTTCAAAAATACAAAACAAAAAAAAACATAGCAATGATAACACGATATATGAAAATATATGTTTATTTTGTCTTAGTTTGATAGTCTATACAATTAAAAAAAAAAAAAAAAAAACACTGAATTTCCTCATGCAGCGTATTTTATCCATTTAATAGTACGCGAGGGCAAGGTGATAAGTCTTACTCTTTAGATCCAGTACTACGAAAACTTTAAAAATTGCAGTGAAAATCACTCTTGTAAATACGCAATTTACACTTGGGTTCTATTTCCCGCTAAGACATGGTAAGCAAAAGCTGTAACCAGCAAACCACAAGGCAAACTTATCTCCTTTATCTTCTTCTCTTCTTTTTCTTTTTCAGGATTTCACACGCATAATTGTATTCTTAGTTTCGGCCGGATATGAAAAGAGCATGTCTTGTGAAACCAACTATTTCATTAGGTAAAAACAGAATACATAATTATTTTTCAAAAACAAATAATTATAACTCAACCATATATTCAGTGTGCTCAAAATTGTTGACGAGGCTGATTTTCAGTCTCTTGGGAGTTATCAAAAACTTTTGCACCAGAGAGGGAAAAAATTTTTGGAAGGAATATGGAAACCTAGGCATTTACAGGGCTTATGAGTTGTCCTGGTAAAGTGAAACTCGTTTAAATTTACAATGTCATGTGCGTAAACAATAGGAAAATATAAGGTTTGTTTTACATTTTTAAAGAAACAATGGTCTATGAAATACTGTCCAGTAAAAAGATTTTTTTTTTGCTAATTATTAGTAGCAAAAAAGATATTTTAAAATTTGTAAATTTGAATTCCTGCAAAAACGGTTATTCCCTCGACCACGCCCCCATACGTCATTATTCATGTTTATTTGTTCCTCACTATTGAATTTCGTTTAGAACATTATCACGAATCTTGACGTCACAACAACCGAGGCCAAACACGTCGCGTTTTTCTACAAACGTATTTTCATTAAATTTCTTTTTTACATTTATGTATGAAAACATTTCTGCACAATATCCATATTGATTTTAAAAATTCAATTTATTATTCTAAATCTATTTCATATATAATCGGTATTCGTATTCTGTGATATTTCCCTATTATGTCATGTCTGCTGTTTCCACTTAAGTCGTAGGGAAATTGAGCACACATTAAAATTTTTTAATTAATAATAAATCTTTATAAACCGTAATATACAATGTAATACATACAAAAATAATAACAAAGGTATACGCAGTTAAATGGCGGACTTATTGCCACTTGCGATTTCTTACAGTCTTACTAAAACTAAATAATAAAAAAAATAGAATAAAAAATACTTTCAAAAATAAAAAAAAAAAAAAAAAAACAAAAAAATTGAAATAAAAAACGAAAAATTGTAAATTAAATAAAAAACAAATAAACGAAAAAGTTTAGAAAAACATTAACAGTAAAAACATTACACAAGATTATGTTGTCTATTAATAATATTAAATATATTTCATGCATTTTTTACTTTTATTTTTTTTAACATGGTAGGGTACAGGATATAAAGGATGAATGTCAAAAAATATATTTTGAGATATAACGTTTTTAAGTTTTCAAACCTCTTGGACATTTAAATACAATTACAAATAAAAAGAACATGCTTAAAGTAAATAGCTTATTTTGTTTTAGATCGTTTAAAATCTGTACCTTAAAGGATGAACCCCGGAAGTCACATGAACGAAATGTCCAGGAAACACGATCTTGTGATAGTGCGATTTCCAAAACATGATTGAACCAAATGAGATAAGAACTTTCATCGTAAAATAATAATTATTTTGGTAATAAAAGTACATATTAAAATTGCGTATCTGTGACTACTGATGTTTTTTGCATTAAAAAAAATCTGCTTCAGATTTTTTTTCAACAAAAAAACTATTTTTATGACGAAAGTGGACTTCGGTGATATGAAATAGCTTTTTGCGATAATTTCTGCATTTTCAACATCAAAACGGCAAAAAATGAACTCCCGTGTTTTAATCCCTAAGGTTGGTTAAATGGTTTTCATTAGTATTAAATTATTGTTTTATTTCCAAAAAAAATCTGACGTTCACCCTTTGGCAAGTGTATGCGTTTTTTTTTCTTGTTCAGGCATCTTGTAAAGTACAGGCTCGACGTCACATTTTATTTAACAGAAATGTAGATCGCGTGAACTATCAGATGCCATTATAAGCTTAAAACACATTAAAAAATACATCCATTCTTTATATTATTCCGTACCTGTATGCTTTGAATAAAAAAAACAATCGGTACCTAAGACTACTGCTTCTAGGTACTTATTACATTTTAAGATCAATAAAGTCTTGAGACGATTTTTTTTCTTAAGTAAAAACAATTTGTGTTTTAAAAAATAGTCCTCAAATAACTCCACATTTAGTATATGTGTGTATGGCACATTTACTAGGTTAAGGCATTCAAATTTATTTGCTACCTACTAAGTCCTGGTTAAGATGTTGCAATGCCTACCGTGGGTACCAATATTGTCCCGGCCCCATAATAACAACTGAACTGCCATCGTGTGTGCATGTGCCTTTGATATTCTCATTGAATCGCGATAGTTATTTTTGCGATCCATAATCCATTTAATTCACTGTGTCATGTAATCGCATATAATAATCAAAAATTTACGTCAAATGTCCCTCCTTCCTGACCACAGGATTTGATTTGATCCTGAGTGCCGCGAGAGAAGTTCCAAACAATAAGGTGCCAGAACCCCAGTACGATGTAGTTAATTGCATTCGTTGTATTATGGTTCGGTGGCAAAGCAGACAAAGATAACGCATTCCGCGAATGTATTAACAGTCTACATCTTTTTGATGAGCAACATTTTCAGTCGATTGTTTGAAATATTCATCTATATGTACAGGAGGTGGTCTCATAATGAATAATAGCTTGATTATATTAAAAATGTAGTTTTGAACTTGCGTTTTCTGTTATTTGCGGATGACTTAAAACATTTCTCAAAGATGACAACTTCTGACGATTTTCGTCTTCTCTAAGAGAGTATATCTTACATATCTAAATGGAAAAGGTGCAACCAACTTAGGTTTAATATTTCCAAGTGTTTGGTCACCTTCTTCACTAGGGCCCAAACATTTATATTTTTTCTAAATGAATGACCAGAATTTGCTACGAACATCGAATGTTAAGGATCTGGGCGTTAGATTTGTGAGCACCCTGATATTTCATGATCTTCAGTAAAGTTAAAGTATTGAAGATGTTAAGATTCGTTCTGCGTACTGCCAGGGTTCTCCTCGGCACGAAGTAGACTCGAGAGTGGCTCGATGATTTGAAGACCAAATGAACTGAAGTACTCTCTTATGATAAAGAAAATCCAAAAGAAGTTTCTGAGATATCTCTACATGAGTGAGTGCGAGTATTATCATTGGCTCTACCCAACCGAGTTCCTCCGAGATTAATTTAGAGATTTTGTATAAAGGAATGTGTATTTGACTACACATTATCGATTGTTACGCGGCATGGTTGATAATGCTGAGATTATGATGAGCATTGATTTGTACGTTCCTGATAATTACCTAAGACAGCGTTGGCATAGATTGTTTCAAATTTCGATATACAGGACCAACCTAACGATGGTTATGCCCGTTGGAAGGGCTACCGCCATGTTGAACAACATCGCTCTTGATGTTGAACTGTTCCATGTATTCGAAGGGGTTTTCGTAAAAAGTACATAATATGTATATTCTAAATGGATTTAAATCTAGGACCTATTTTACAATAAGTATAATTCTTTATCATCCATGATCGATTGGGTTAGCTTTTGCTCAGAGCACCGTCTATGCATTAAAAATATATGTCGTTGCTTATTTTC
Organism: Micrasema longulum; assembly: GCF_059751315.1. NCBI lineage: Eukaryota > Metazoa > Arthropoda > Insecta > Trichoptera > Brachycentridae > Micrasema > Micrasema longulum. Next base: position 87,338 of record NW_028277872.1, on the reverse strand, counting down.
GCAAAGTTGCATTTCTCTAAAAATGTTTTATTATGTAAGCTATGAACTTCAAATCATAAATCTTAAGTCATTTTTAAATTACCGTTGAAAACAACTTTTTGTCCGTCTATAATAAACTATGTGTCGGGAGGTTTGATTTTAGAACAACAAAAAAATTAATTTATTTTTGGACACCGTGTACCAAATAATGTATTGGAATTTGTAGGAGAGGAGAGTCGGGTAGTATCGGGTAGTGTGGGCAAAGCGGGTAGTCAGGGTAGAACTGGTACTCGGGTCAGCAGGTGTTCTCTCCAATAAGGCCTCCGACACACCCGCTGTCCTTTATTGCCCCTCTCTGAAAATCTTCCGATATCTTGACGTATTATTTTTCTCTTCTTATTAAATACTCAGTGGTCGAGTGGAAAAAATCCCATTTTTATACAAAATATTTTATAACTTGTATAAGTATATGAGTATAACGATAGCCGGAGAGGTGAGAAGTAAAATAGGATACTTGTTTTTCATCGCGAATTCAAAAAAGTACAATGAAAAAAAAAATATGTATAAAATGTGTATACAAATATATCGATGACAATGTGCAACATTATTTGAAAATAATTAGGCGGTCAGGTGGAATGTCAAAAAGATTTCATAGAAATTTGAAATAAATTGTTTAAATTTGAAAAATTGACTTACTTTATCAATGTTTAGTTTGGTTTGCTTTTGTTTTGGTTACGATAGAGCCGCTATAGACTAACGGTTCGTAATTTATTGTTCAAAGTGATAGTTTGAGAACCGGCAATTGATACAAGCTACTTTCTATCTTGAAAAATATATTATTCCATCGGGAAAATTCTTATTGATAAACGACAAAACTAATTAATTACTTATTCTTTGATGTACCATACGAGCGAAGCTAGTAAATATATATCTGTAGTCATGCGCAGTACGTCGTTATTTTCAGCGCCATTGTGCCTCAAAAATTTAAAAATGCGAATGAAATAGTAAAAATAGTATTTAGTAGGGGTGGGGAGTTGGTTAATTTACACACCAATATATACATATTTTTTATTATCCCAGAAAATTCAAGCATACAAAAATGTTTTTAGTATATTTAATTTAATACTGTCCACACCATGGAATCTTAGTTAACGTGTTGGACTTACGTACACGAGATCTCAGGCGTGATTCCCGACTCGCTTAAAGTGTTGGGTGAAGAAAAGATGAGAACAATAATATTTCAAATTTAAGTTTACATTTTTTTAGTAATAAATCGCACATTATTTGAATAAATTCAACCTGCAAATCATTGGCGTCGAACTTAAAAAAACGTGTTCAAAAGATATATTTCACTATAATATTTATATTTATAATATTTTTCAATGTTAAATTAACGCATTGGTGATTAACTGACTCAATTGCGTACACAAACTTATGACAAACGACAGTCTTTTTGTAAAGCAAAATTCCTCTAAGACAGAGGCATTCGCGAGTGTTCCAAAAATACGTTGTTTAAGTTGCGATTATGTGAGTGTAAAAACGCTGAAATCTTACCTAAATCCAGAAAGTTTAATAATTCATTTTTAAAAATTGTAGTTTTATTTGGAAGTGATGATTCAAAGTTTACCTCAGGCGACAAAGATTTCCTATATTTTATTCCTGTCACAGCGACCACCGCGGGACGAGTGGGTAGGGAGGGAAGTAGCTAGGGGAGGGGGCAGGTAGGCCGTATCAAAGGCAATAAAATATATCAAACCGGAGTCGAACTAGGGAAACTTTGGTGCAGGACACCGGCCATATATCCACCGCCACACGTGTTTGGGAGTGGTCACCATCGCCACTTATGTTATAAGACGTGTAATCATTTTCCCTTACTCTTAACTTTGACACCCTTGACAACGATTATATGAGATATTCTACCAATACATTTTAGTTTTCATTTAATTAAAGGTAAAAAATGTTTTTGTTTAATGTAAATTATATAATTTTGAATCATCATAGGTTTTTTGTTGCAAAATTGGTGAATTGTGTAAATAAATTCACTTTTGCTTTCTATTGATATATTGATTTCTGCAAACTGACAATGTGGGCTAGTGGATTATGCAGCCAACAATTGATGAAAGATGTACTAGGACCAGAGAAAATCAGCATGTAATAACACTGACTAACTTGGTGTTGAGTCCTCTTCCTTGTCAGCGATCAGCTCACGCTGTCAAGGAAATCGGTGATCAGGAACACTGCAGGCACACAATTTCGTCTGGAGGTGGCGGATGATGATGAACGGGGATGGATGATGAAATGTTTGCGGCGTTGTACAAGTTTAGGCAAAGTAATAATAACTTTCACAGCGAAAATAGAGAAATACTTTTGTCAATTAAAAAAAGCGTGCGAAACATTCAGTCGAAAAAGCGAAGAGAAGCGCGGGCCAAACAGTGTAGCCAAACTAAAAATGTCCCGTGAGGCGTAGCAACCCCACAAAACCAAAATTAGCCAGTATCTACTTACATATGATTTTTCTGGCTAAAATACATCGAAACAAAGTATCGGCTCAACCACATATCGTCACTTCAGTTCGTTTTTGTCCAACAGACCAAGATACAAATCTGCAGAAATAGAGCCTTAGAGTTTTTTACAGAATAGGCATAAATAATGACCATATCTTAAGACAAAATTCGTTAAAAAACTTTTTGAACAATTGAAAAAACACATTTTTTTAATTTTAATTTTATAAATAAAGGCTTTCCAGAAATCCTGTACACTTAACTTAATTTCGTTAAAAATGGTCTGTTTGACAAAAACGAACTAAAGCGACAATATATGTAATTCTTCTCAAATCAAGTCTGTGTCCTGTAGGTCAGGCACGAACTGTCAACTATAGACTTCCAAGACACCAAGAATTGTTTAGCGTGTATATATAATTCATTCTTTTAAGAGGCATATGAAGTATGTGGTCCAGATTTTTTTTACTGTAAATGTGATGCCTGCTAATTTATTTAGCTATTCGCCCTTTTAAATAATATTTCAGTATGAAGAGCCTCATATTTTGTACACACATTTCGCAATGAGAAGTATATCTAAATTTATTTCAACAGAGAGGGAAAAAGTTTTCGAGAAGGGAATATGGTAGTCTAGGCATTTATAGGGCTTATGACCTGTCATTGGCTGGTTTAAGTGGCCACTTTACACACTGTGTAACATTCACGATTCTGCCCATGTTTGAACATCCACATTTCCTCAACTCTTCCATCTGTTGACTTTTGTGAAGTAAAAGAGCTGAAACTTTTATCACGTGGGTGAGATTCATCCGGCTGAACCAAATCACCTACTAGGCAACGCCTGGAAAAACTTTTTCCCTCTCTGTTGAAATAAATTTAAATACGAACAACTCCCTAGGGAGGAAATCCAGCCAGTCTGCAAGCATTTGGACATAATCAAACATTGTCGAAGTATATCTTTTTACAAATAACTTTGTGAGGAAAGATAGAGGGCATGCGGGGTATGTGACGTAAAAGAGCGTCATGGGTCAAAAATCTTTGTCAGTGGTTCGATGTGCCGGATGCAGCAGCGCTAATTATACTGGATCAGGATCGTGACGAGTTCAGTATGGAGGTCGCCAACCTCGAGTAGGAGCGGCAAAGGAAGAAGACTGTTTCGGTTAGATATATAATTACAGATATTTAAAACTCTAAACTTTAAGGGAGTGAAATAGGCAAACAAGGTATACATACTGTGAACGTAATAACTGGCATTTATTTTTTTTAAAAAAGCAAAGTTTACTTTAAGAAAACTTTTTTAATTTTTTTTTATACCTATATAGACGAAAACGCAAAAAATGCTACAAGCATGTTTATACTTTGAACTAAAAAACCTTTAATCATAAAGATAATAATACGAAGAACATTAAGCCAAAAAAATTAGTTGGTTCTCATATGGACATTTTTGTAAGGTGAACCAAATGAATAATTTTATTTTCTACTGAACGCAACTTTCTTTAAAAATTATTACGATTTAGTCAGAGATAAACATTGGAGACTGACCGACGTCCCGTCGCTTGAGGTATTGTTGATATATTTATTTATTTAACACTTTATGTACATATAAAATTTTGCCGGAAGGCTATTTTCTTCCTACCTACCCATCCACCTATGAAAAACAATAGTGTATTAGTGCCTCTTCTTAATAGATGCAGGTATTACAATTTTAATGAGAGAAAAATTCGTAAGTTGATATTTTTTAACAAATAAAAACAATGCTTATAACATCTAAGATGTTTATAATTATAACCGCCCAAGTCAACTCTTACAAACTGTTACATCAAACAAATATCAGCAATTTAGTTTCTTAGTAGGTGAGTAAACACCAGACAAAGGTAAAAGTGTATCTGCTCATTTTTATAGGTACTCCTATCAGCGAAATCATTACCGACTAAAAAGCGGGGAACATACGTACTGCTCAAGTTAAACGATATTATCTCAAGCGAGATAATTGCCAGTAAGCCACGAACCACCCATACAAATCTCTTTGAATCCGCACAACCAATAAGCTTCGGTGTAATAAAAATGTTAGACACTGGAAACCAGGATCCAGCTTGCCTCCTCTAGGTTCATGCTTGCCTGATACACGCTCCCCCGAAGCCTTTTCATTAGTGCTGGGACAAACATTCAGCATATTTATTTATTATTCTAGTACTTATTACGAATGTATTGAAGTGTATTTACATGTTACAAATATCGATAATCACAACAAAGAAGTTATTTTTTAAACGAAAATGTCATTTAATGTGATTAAACATATTTTTTAGAAATAACTAAATACCAGTGGCGAGCGGTATTTTTTTAAACATGTAATCTACAAAAAATGGTCATAAATTTGTGACTACATGTACTATGTAAGTGGATATTTTTATATATAAGTAATACATAAATTAATATTTTTTAAGTGGTTCTGTTAACATCCTCTCTCTGCTTCAGCTGTTGACAATAAAATATTATTACCAATAATCTATCAACTAAACAACAATTATTATGAGTATCAACTTCGCGATATACTCGTATGTAGTTATATTCTACGTTATTTTAATACAACGTTTGTACAAGTTTATTGAAAATATCACATTCAATGGGTTTTATTTAAATGAAACTTATATAACATATTGGCATGATTCCAACATTCAAAACAATCTTTTTTTTCGTATTTGTGAAATAACGTTAGATTTTATGAAAATAGTAAAGTCATGTTTTTTAAATCGTCAAAACTTACTATATTATTTTTTTAAATAGTTAATCGTGCTGTATTTTCACGAAATCTTCTTCGAGCTGTATTTCTGAAAAGTACAGTTATTCACGTCTCTATTTTCAAGAACCTTCCCCTATGTAAGCGTCACCCTCCCCGCTGGCAAAAAGCTAACTTTCAGGATTCCATTTAAAAAAGAACATTACGCTTGGAAGAGCTTTGAGATCCCACATCACGTCTGTGCTTTAGTGTGGTGGAGGTGGTATTTCGCTAAAGCTTTTGAGTATTACCAAGAAAAAATGTTTTACAAGTACCTTCCAATTTTGTATATACTTATAACTTAACGTTATCATCATTTATGAAAAAATCTATTAACATAAGACAAAATTTTGTAAATTGATTGAAAACAGTCGTGAGATGTATAATATTTTGAGTATTGATTATAATTGACATTAGTTTTATTATCTTTTTTGGTAAAATAATAAATTTCACTCTATAACGCAATTAAAGCTCACCTGCATCAATGGTAAACTAAAAAAACACTAATGTTTTTAGTTTGTCCAAATATAAGTAGACAAGCTGGATTTCCTCCTTATGGAGTTAATAAAATTTTAATTAGTTGCAACAGAGAGAGAAAACATTTTTGTGAAGGGAATATGGATGTCTATGCATTTACAGGGCTTATGACCTGCCATTGGCTGGTTTAAGTGGCCACTTTACGTACTGTGTAACATTCACCGTTCTGCCTATGTTTAAACATCTAAATTTTCTTAACTCTTCCATCTGTTGACTGTTTTGAAGTAAAAAATCTGAAATCTTTATTGTCGTAGATGAGATTCATCTGGCTGAATTATTTTACCTGCCAGGTAACGTCTAAAAACAGTTTTTTAATTTTATTCATAAACTTGATATTCATTCCTAGTTTCTTCCACATTCATACATCTTGTCATACATGTCCTCCGGTTGTGTCAACTTTTGACATGACCAGAACGAAAAATTTTGTTTATCTGATCATGCCAATATTCCTTGGTCTTTCTCGACCTACGTTATCGTTCATTCTCGCTGTATATATATTTGTTTGACCATTATTCCGTCATTCATTCGTTCTACATGACCAAACCATCTCAGTAAATCTTTCTTTGTCTTATCAATTATACCAGTCTTAGATTTGTACTCTCACCTAATTTCATCATTCGTCATACATTGATTTCCCACACATTTGTCTAAGAGATGGCATTTCAACGGCGTTCACTCTGCTTTCATTCTTCGCCTGCCAGTTTCATGTTTCACTTCCATACATAAGTGCCAGTCTAGCGTGGACGTGGTCTTTTTTACATTCCATCAGACAGAAAATGTGTAGTAAGTTATTGGCGTTTCACCATCATACAGAACAAATTGTTTCGGGACACGGTAAGTTTAGATACAAGCTTCAAATTCTTGGACTTGCCCCTGTCTCGAGCTGTGCTTGCGGAGATGACCATTAATCGGCCGAACACATCCTGTAGCACTGTGTGCTATTAAATGATGTCAGAGATGAAATGCTGAATGGTTTGACAGGGGTTATGTGACCAGCGTAGAACTTGGATCTGATGGCCAACAGTGCGAATTTTGTACTCTTCTATCGGTTTGTCAGGACTTGGGTATTGCGTTGGGAGCTCTTGAGTTGCGTGGACGCCTAGGTGGGTTAAATATGGTAGGACAAGCAACTGTTCCTGAGGGATGCTGATACAGTTGGGACTATGCTTTCTTCCGAGGGAAACGCACAACTTCTCTCGTTTTATCCTCCCCTTTCGCGGGTGGTATTCGGATCCTCTGCCTCAGTTCACCCGAAAATTCCTTCTTTATTCAAGGCCGTTTTCTCATTGTAACTAACCGTGTTTTTAATTCTGTTTGTTGTAATTCGTACATACTCGTACCTTTATTTTGTTTCTTTATATTTCTGGTTTTTGTTATTTTTCTACCGTATATATTGCTTTTTTTTTTTTTTTTATGTATTTGATACACTTCGAAATTTTTTATTTTTGCTGTGTTTTGTGTTACTATGGACCTTAAGTGATTATTTTTGTGTTATTTTATTTGTGTAAATTGTTTGAATATTTTGTACATACTTTATTTTTTTATAAAAAAACAGTGGTATTAAGGGGATCTTGAGGGGTGGGGACGAAGTGTCGGCCCCTGTCCATACATCATCCTCCCCCCTCATTGAAATGCATAGTGTTTATATTCCTTAGGAATATTTTTGCTAACTTTCCTCTGTGCGCAGCTAACAGAGAGTCCTTCAGGATTTAATAACAGCTACGGGTGGATGGTGTGCTTTAGGATTCCCTCAGAGCCAGTCTAGTTTCGATAGACATATTTTTATAAGCAGTTACTGTGCTTAGTTTGCCGTTCATTTTGTTGCTCGCATTCACTCTCTTTTTTCTTCTTTCTAATCTCTCGAAAACATGTATATGTATGCACATTCACGTGCACGCTTGAAGCATTTTTAATTACCGCCATATTATTATTTTTTTAATTCATGGTTTTTTTTCTAAATTCTCCATAAGTGGTGTTTCAAACACTACTCAAATTTGAAATAAAATGAATATTCCTCTCAAAATGTAAAACCCTAAATGAAGGAAACCCCAAAATTTAGGCAAGCAGTATCGGGAATGAGTTTGTTCATAAAAGACCCACCAATCTTATTTTGAAAGCCTCCATTGACATACATAACGTTCGTTATTGAAAAGAAAATAAGTAAATAAGTTGAAGAAAGCTACACAATACAACCTGTGGAAGCTCCTAGGGGTACTTGAGCACAAAGAATAAGGGAAAACATTATTATATTGAATTTCCACAGGGAAATAAGTTATTGGGATTCTCAGAGTTTACGTGGGTATTTCGTACGGTTATATCGGCTTGGCTTTAATAATGGGTACGTACCACCCCAGTATTATGTAATGTACTGTGAATATCTTCGTGATTTCAAATTACTTTTTGTTAATATTAACGTATACAAAATGACTCGTTTTATAATATTTCTTTTTTTATTTATTATACATAAAGTCTAAGCCAATTACAACTGTTAAATGAAGAAACATACGTACGAGACGCTGAACAAAAATAACATAATACTATGTAGCAAAGACAAAAAATGGCAATAAAATAATGGTATACAATATATTCATAAATACGATGAACATATAAGACTTCGAGCTAAACTATGCCAATCTATCCTTATCAAATACAGTTTTAGTGGCAAAGATAATCATGATAAATTCAACAACATTTTAAGTCTATCCAAAATTGGAGACAATTGGATTCAACCACCTTGGGAGTTATAAATTTTAGTATAGGTACTACCGCAGAGTTAAAGAATATTTTATAGAAGTCCAGACATTTACATGGTTTTTGACCTGTTATTGGCTAGTTTAGGTGGCCACTTTACACACAGTGTAACGTTCCCTATTCTGTTCCCTATATTTTGTTAACTCATCCATCTGTTCAAAACTTTCGATATACTCAAAATTTTGTTGATACAACTAGCTGGTCTAAGGAGTACAAAAAATGCAAAATATGGCGTTGCCTAGTATTTAGTTGAAATAATTCGGTCAGAATATTACCAGCATCAATACAGGTTTCACCTCTTTACCTTCAAAAAGATGGAATAATTGAAGAAATACAGATGTTCAAACATAGGAAGAATGGTGAATATTACATAGAGTGTAAAGTGGAAATTTACACCATCCAATGACAGGTTATAAGCTCTATAAACGCCAATAGATATATATATATACCCTTCCAAAATTGATTATCTATATATGTTGTAATAAATCAATGAATCTACAAAATTTAAATATTTTGGTCACAAGAATTAAAAATTATATTTTTTATAAGAAACTTTTGCGTTCTTACGATTTTTCGATTTTAAATTTGTTATTATAACATATTTACGATATATGCAATCGATGTTTTAACATATGCAGTTATCAATTTGTATAAATCAGCGATGTGTTTATATTTTTAATTAACATCGGTTTCGGAAACACAACTTTATTATTTATAAAGAGGATAACATATTTAATTAATGAAGTTTTTGTTTAATTAAAATTACCTGTTTCAGATGTCTAATTTAAAATATAACTGTGTTTGAAAATACGTGTTTATTATCATCCTAATAATTGCAGAAACATTTTTTGTATATAACGTTTATTAATTTCATGGGAGAATCGAGATCCCCATTTTTCTTAAAGAACGCTTTATTCAGACTGCCTACTCTCCACTCCTCCTCCCCTAGAGAAGTTAAGGGAAGTAGGTAATCTATTTCTTGTCTGAGGGGATATTTACAAGCCTCGTGGATTCATCAGACTGCAAATTATTATAACGGAGAAGCTCAGGGTATTTCATCATTTTACATAAATAAGTAATTTTTCATGTCAATAAATATGGTTTTTTGATTAGACAATTTAGAACGATTAGAAATTAGTAAAGCCATTAATCAAAAACTTCAAATAATAAATAATCAATTAAATTTAACTTCGAGTCCTCTTTTAAAAATATTCCCGTTATGATGCATTTTATCTTCTTTCTCTCTCTTTCTTTCATGTTTCTGTCTCTTTCATACAATATTTTATAATATAAATAGCAACGCGAGTAATTATAAATTAGTTTAATTCCAGACGATGAGGTAGTAACCTCGAAACCGGTGGAAGTATAACTCAAAATTAAAGTAGTTTTTACAAATTTATAAACATATAAGTAATATTATTATTACCCATTTTAGATGACACATGATAGATAGATGTTTTCATGACTAATTTTAGCTCTGAACTGTCTGATAAGCTAGAATTACTTCAAAATAGATACATTGGATATTTGGTCATAGGAAATATGACCGCATACATATTTATTATTTATTTATGTTATTATTTATTGTTGTGGTTGGTATAATACAATGATATTTTTCAAAAAAAAAAACATTAGCCCAATGCAGCACCAATTACATAGACAACACAATATATAATACAATTTTTAAACGGGACAACAAAATGTAACAAGAATATGATTGTACAACACGTGATTCTATTTGTGTTGGTATCTCCATTGTTGTAAAAATTAAAGTGGTGGCTTATGGAGTGCTGAGTGAAAAATATTATTGTCAATGAGACTCAGCTTCCGTTTATAGCGCAGAGCTGAGTCGTTCAATAAGTTGAGACCGGAAATCTTCCCAAGTTTTTAAAAATTGCTAATTGCTCTTCCTAATAGAGAATTGAGAGTTGCTCTGGTGTTGCATTTGCCGTTGCTAAGACACGTAGTTTGTCTAGTGCGACGAATGAGAATATTGACATTTATTTCAGCCGGCAAATCGGCACAATCGATCCGATTATTAAGTTAAGTTTAAATAAATTATTGATCCGCAATCATTAGCCTTTTATGGCAAGGGATGTTAAAAATAATGAAGTTAGGGAATTTATATTGCATGTATTTAAGAAATGTTTTTTGTGCTTTATCTATTAAGTTTATGTAAATGTTGTATTGAAGATTCCAAAAAAACAGGAGACGTATTCTAAGTGACTTCTGACTAATGAAGTATACAGTACCATGACTTGAATATAATACGCATATTTAAACAATCCACTGTCTGTTAAAACAATTAAAAATTATAAAATGTTCGAAAAGGCTATAAAAAAATGGATAGTGGAGCTGGGTAGAAGTAAAATGGATTGTCTCATTCGCTCAAACCAATATTGAATAAACTGCTCCACAAATGAAAAGTTTTTCTTATGTTTTTGTTATTTTATTGTACGTTTTATGATATAAATAATATAGGTGTACTTAAATTCAATATAAACTTAAATACGTAGTGTTTAAAACTGTCTGCACACTTGGTTAATTGTATTTGTATACTTATTAAGTCTTCACATTATTTTCATTATTAATCTTTGTTTATAATGGAAAAGAAATAATAAATAAATAAATATAATCTGATTATTGTAGGCAAACGAAGTGGCAAGACAAGACAGCGAAGAGATTATCACACCCTCTCACTTCTGTTTACTGCACTTCATAGTCTTAACGCTCCAATATATCTTCGTGTTAAATTTCAACCCTCATCAGTTAACAGTTTGTATATTCGTTTACCCGAATTGAACTAACCTTTAAAAGAAGCATAAAAAAGTGTTTTATTGTTGAATCGACATTCGGTGAAATATTTCAGCCAGAAAAATCTCACCCACATCGATACAAGTTTCAGCTCTTTCAGATACGTCACAAAGGTCAACAGATGAAAGAGCTGAGGAAAAATGGATGTCCAAATATAGGCAGAGTGGTGAATGTTATAAATTATGTAAAGTGGCCACATAGATTATTCGCTCTGTAAGTGCCTAGACTTTCCAATTTCGTTTTCAAATATTTTTTCCCTCATTGTTGCAATATATTTTAATCAAAGTAATACACTTTAATGTTTTGGTAGAGTACTCCTGCTCTCGACAGCTATAACAGCACTTATATTATAAAGACATATTTATATCAATACTTAAAAAGCCATACGTTTCAATGATTGCCTACGCACATTATGAATAAAAAAAAGGAAATATAAAATTATTATTATAATTAATATAATTTTATAATTATAGTACAATGCAAGTGTTCATCTTACGAGTTAATAAAAGATGTTAAGTTAAGCTGTGCTGTGTTAAGCGTTTTTTTCAAATTTAATAATGAGCAAATAAGTAAAACAAAATGGTAGAGGTAATACGTCATTCGAAAGAAAATTTTCTTCTCTACACGGTATTGTATTTGCTTTTAAGTAACATGTATTATTTTATTTGATAAAAAACTTTTTACATTAAAAGTCAAGTAGACAAAAGTGAGCATTTTTGACACGTCTTTCTGATCGCGTTTAATCGCGAGAACAAAGCTGCGAAAGCTGCTTGCGATATTTTCGCAGTGAACGGTGGAGATGCTATGAATTATCGACTAATTTGTTGTATTTTTTTGTTGTGTTTACACAACTTATGTTGAAACCCGATACATGAGTTTTAAAAACTCAGTATTTACAAATTTACCTTCTGAAGTAATGATCAAAAAGTTTCTGAAAGAAACACAGCCTCTGCGGGTAGTAAGGCGGAAGAAGAGACGGGCCTAGAAGCCTCCGAGGAGGGTGGGTTTGCTGGCGCTGGAGGGGCAGGAGGAGGGTGGGGAGGGAGAGGGAGAGGGGGAGAAGACGAATCGATGATGCCGGGAGATGAGAGAGAGACAGACGCAACCTCTGACGTCTGGTCGCCATGGAAACGCTCGAGTCTGTTTCCCCTACATACATACACATATCATATAAGATAAGATAAAGAAAAACGGGATGTCTTAATAGCAACATTTCGATTGAATCGTGAAAAAAATGAAAATCAAGATTTATAGAACTCATTTTTGAAAATATTTGCATCCTTAAGATTGAATAAAATATTTATTCAACACGTAATTTTCAAATCATGGTAAATAACTGTGACAGAGCGAATTTTTCGTCTCGGACATCTGATCCGTGAGACCGCAACACAATCACGGTGCCACAATTTGACTCAATATTTACTTTAAATGTACTGAAAACATACAACAACAAACCATTACACCGTTTTCCTAATCTTCCCGTTTTCGTTTTAAGGGTAGGCAGAGACGATAGAACGCCATATCGCTCAATATTTGCATACGGATCTCGCTTCTTCTACATTCACATGTCTACATGCACGCTCACTGATTATTCCAAATTTTTACTTGTTCATCCTCAAGCATTAGTATTATTGTACCTGAAGCAAAAGACTGATCATCTAACCTTAATATAACAAAAAATATCAAGATACGCTGCCCTTGCACCATAAGGTGCGGAAAGGGAATAAAGATTTTTCATTTTACAGTACTTGATACTGACAGAAACAAAAAGTTAATTTTTTTTTAAAATTTTTTTTCCCTTCATCTTTTTTTCTTCTATTGATAAATTTAGGTTTTTTTCCTGAGAGAATTTTATATTTCTGAAAACAAGAGTTTACATTTTTCCTTCAGAAAACGCAGTGCTGACGCAGAGGTTTATGAAAAAAAAAGAAATTAGTTGTCGATCAACATTCGAACGTCAGAAATGTTGTCCCGGAAACATTTGCTGTTTTCAGTATAAATTTATTTAAATTAAAACTAGTAACCTCTTATTGCACTCATCCATTTTTATCTAAATATTTGATGTTGAATATTTTGTATATTCTCTTCGCAAACATGAGGTTTTGCTCTTCTTCTTCTGGATTTAAATAGATTTGTAAAATAAGTAATCAAATGTCAATAGAGGCATAGTTACAAACAGGGAACAAATTAACAGTTCGTAGTAGAAATTCGGTCGAAAATTGTACTTTCTCATAAATACGAGTATGAACATATAAAATATACACACACATAAAAATAAAAATATGAAAATATAAATCAATCATGGTCGAGAATGAATTTTTTATTATTATTATTTTTTAAAAATTTACAATACGCCCAAGGGGCATTTACAAACATAATAAAGTTAAGTACAAACATAGTAAGTAATAATTTTAAAAATAAACAACAGGTTTGTTTTCTCTTTGTTTTTTTGTATGAATGTAGAAACAGAAAAAGCATACAGTTATGGAAAATCAAAAGAGAAAAATATAAATATAAGAAAAATGTTAGAATCAAAAAGCAAATTGTAAATAACTTGTAAATAGTTTAAACAAAAAAATAAAATATTAACAAATTGATATTCAAAGTAAATAATAAAAGTTAATTTATAGTGAGTATACAAAAAATAATACATTACATTTGGTACACAATTCAAAATATTTGAAAAATTAATTTCAGAAAGCGGATAAGATAATAATAATACATATACATATAAAAAACAGAGAAAGAATTGAATCGAAAAGAAATTAAATTTTAGAGATATAAATAAAATAACTTTGTTTTATGAACGATTTTTTATTCACGCAACCAACTAGTTTCGGCAACTACACGTAAGTGCTGCAAATATTTAAAACACATTTTTTTTTCGTGGAAAAATAATAATGGTTCAGCGAAAATGGCTGACGCGTAATCACGAATTTTCCGCTCCTAAGAATGTGTATCCATATAAAAGACCTATATGATATTATGATACATGTATTGCGTAGACACACCGATACACGTATACGAGCGTGCCCGGGAATAGGAACATTTTTATTTCATATGTAAGTAACATAAAACATGTCATTTCAAAGGTAGGGTGGTACTAAAGGTAATTCAAAATGGCGATTATGTTTGAAAAACAAAATGAAAAATAAATCCACCTCGCTACTTAGTACTCAATATCTACTAATTACTATACACATGTTTCGTTTTCCATTGTCAGTTTTTAGAGTAAAAATTCTTACAGCGATAAAATCAAAAAACTTACGTTGTTCGAATGATGCAACAAGACTTTTTATATTTTGCTTACCTGTACTTAAATTAGAGGAAAGGAAGCAAATTTGGAATACTGTTGGTAATTTGGAATACCGCCTTAACTTTTGATAGAAGAGGGACACCTACCGGCAATACTTATAAATATTACACGCTACAGTTGCATGCTCTGATTTCGGTCAATAAAGTAGTTTTCGATCGATATAGGATGAATACTTTGTAAATAATTTGGCGGCCTCCGTGGTGTACGGGTCAAGACGCTTGACTCACACACGGAAGGTTCCGGGTTCGATTCTCGATGAGAAAAAAAAATCATATTCCCAAAATTTGCATTATGACGGCCTCCGCAGTGTAGTGCTTAAGACGCTTGACTCACATTACCGGTGATAACACAAAAACTAAATGTGATTTTTCTTAAGCCTGGGTGTTCTGTGATGTAATTCACCACTGTAATTGGGCCTCCTAGCCTGTTGTGGTGCAAAAAAAAATGGACACCAAAATAAAAAATATTGACATATTTTGTGAAATCGTTTCTGTCAAAACTTTTTCCGTAAGTTTTTAATTGAATGTTTTCCCTAAATATTGCTATAGTTTCCATTACATCGTTTTATACAGCATCATCACATATGAAATAGGTCCTAAGGGAGGCTTCAGTTCATCTTGTGTGGAATTAGTACAAAAAAATATTCCTTATCTTTAAAAGTGAACGTAATTTGGAAAATGGTATTTCGAATTATATGCACTTTTGTGAAAATACGTTTTTTCTTATTTTACATATTTTTGCTTTATATAAAAACTATTTTATTTTAATTAGATTTTCGAAGATATTTTCTAATAAATTATTACTTTAACTAACTTTTTATCGAGTTTGATGCATTTAATCTCCTTTATTGTACATTTTACAGTTTAAAATGTAAATGGTATTCCAAATATGCTTCTTTTCCTCCATACCTAATGTAAACTTCAATGTTTTTTCTTAAAACTACTATAACACGTTTAATTAGTTACCTAAACATTTATTTGCAGTATTTTATCTTTAATTATATTAGTAAAGCATAATGTCATTCGATCTTTTATAAAATGTAAATATGAATTGTTGTTTATAAGATAAATGCATACATATGACCTTGTAATACCATAAAACTCTTGAATTTTAATTTTCAACCTTTGCGTAAAACCCCTCTGGGCGAATAAAGATAGTAAATAAATATTTTGGCAAACTGGAAGACTTATTGTAAATTATTACAATTATGTCTATCTATCTTATGTGATCGACAGTAAATTTTTAGAATCATACCAAATCATGGCATATCATTTGATTTCCTTGATTTAATTCTATTACACAATGATATTACTCAAATTCAAGCACCTAGTTGTTATAAAATTCTCCGATACGTATCTTTATAATTAATATTTACTAATATTATAAATACGAACGAAAATGTGTTGCGTTCACGTCTGAACGATATTTTTTTACATAAGGATAGCCGAAGAGGTGAGAAGTAAAATAGGATATTAATTTATCATCCCGAAATGAAAAAAAAAAATTCTCAACGATGAGTAACATTGTTTGAAAATTAATAGGCGGTAAGGTTTGATGTCAAAAATAATCAATTTGAAATAAATTATTTAAATTTCTATAATTGACTTGCCTTACTTATTAGTTTGGTGTACAAATAATTTTTATTTTGTAGTTTTTTGTGTAGTTTAATTTTGGATTTGTGAATAGAATAACAATGCGACGTCGCCACAGACTAACAGATCATTGTATTTTTTTCATAGCGATAGTTGGAGGACCGGCAGTCAGTACAAGCTACTTTCTATCTCGATAAAATATATCGTTCCACGGGGAATTTTTAATTGCTCAGCGGCAAAACTAATTAATTTCACCCTAACACCACGTGAGAGAAGCCGCGGGTAAAAGCTAGTAACAATATGAAAGTAAAGTATGGAATTATAAAAACAAGGGTAAAAGTAGGCTGAATGCTGTGAAAACGTGATCTTTCAGGGTGAAAATATGTGTGATAGGATGCACAAATGTCGAGATCCGTGCATTAAATAAGGCTGAGATAAACACTGTCGACAAAATCAGGAGCGGTTGTGGAAGTTGCTTCGGACGTAGAGCAAATGGATGGGAAAAGAAAAGTTTAAAAGATTTACTATGCGAATATTGATGGATGCAGCAAACGAAGAAGCCCGAGAATGATAAAGCATGACCAAATTCAACAAATACTGAAAAGTGGACATGTTCAAAGTCGGAATAATCGGCGCGTTTGCATGATAAGATGAATGAATTTAGAGGGAGCGAGGTCCGTATGCCGTTCGTATGCGTTTGAGAATAATGGCTGCCAACCGTTGCTACTACGTGCTTCAGAAACAATTACGGTCCAAACTATCACGAAAAAGTACTAAAATAATACTGCACAAAACTCTTGTATAGTCAGTTCAATACCTAATAACAATGGGAATTAGAATTTTGTAGACTGTATAAAAATTGTTAAATCACTTTTAAGTTCTTTCGATTGAAACTTTCATGAAGCACTTTACTTTTGCTATTTGCACCGATATCGGTATCGTGTAAATGATGATGAGATGTTTATTTTAGGTTCTTTATGTAACACTAATTGCACTTTGTCCAAAGTATGCAGATGCAAGACATAACAAGGATTTATCAGAGAAACAGTTTTCACAATGTGACTTGCTCACAGGACGGTAGAACAACAAAATTTGAAATAGGAAGGATTTAGGTACGAACGGGATATTTACAGTCTTATATGAGTTGTAAATGAACATTCAGTACTTAACAACTCTGATTGAACCAATCCTGACATATGCCTCCGAAACCTTGGTTATGACAAAGAATTTTAAGGGAACCATTGCAGCATTCGGCAGAAGAATCCTCAGAGTTGTATATGGACCGGTTAGAGAAAACAACCATTGACGTCGTCGCTACAATAGGAAGCAATGTGAAATCTACGCAGCGCCCGATGTAATCAGCTCCATCAAGGTGGGGCGCTTGAGGTGGGCTGGCCATATAATTATAATGGACGACAAAAACCCCATAAAATGCATAACTTTCTCTTTGCCAAAAAGACAACGTAGACCAGAAGGGCCCAAAATGTGATGGATAGACTGCATCAGTGCGGATACGACAATTTTGGAAGTAAAAAAATGAACTGGAAGGGCAGCAGACCGGCAAGAGTGGAGGAGAACCCTGGATTCCGCTGAGGCCCACCCAGGGCAGTCGAGCTTATGATGATAATAATTAGATTCGTATGCCAAGACAGTGATATTGCGTTCAACCCCCTCTGCTTACCCTTACCAGTAAACAAATAAATATTTTAAATTTTTACGTATTTTTGTGTGTTTTTCAATAAAGCAAAGTTTCATTATTATGTTACAAGCAGGAAAAGTCTTATCACCCCATGGTACAAATTTCCCAGTGCAATTGTGAGGGTGGTGCACATCTTAAGGGAGTTAACGGATCGTTAATCATAACTGTCACTTCAACACATTGCTTATCCGGTATAAGGAGACACCAAACGATAAGATTTTATGGAAACAGACGCATAAAATAAAAAATATTTTAACCATCATGTTGACGTATCTGTGAATTTATTCCGCATTTTCAAGTTTTTAAAAAAAAAAGTCAGATAACTCGAATGTTCTTTATCTTTTTTGAAGCTTACCATTCTCGATCGAATATCTTTATAGTTAAATCCAGTATTTGATCAGTAGCGTATATTTTGATCGGTCTAAATATTGTGATTTTAAAAAAACATTTTATTTTATTTTTTATTTTTTTAAATTAAATAAAATATTTTACAAACAAAGGTACTTTAAGAGTCTTCCTCACCAGGAAAATCTTTTCTGAGGAGGAACGAAGAGTTGATTTTTTTTTCCGTTTTTTTTATGTAATTCAAATATTTTTTTATTACTTCTATCCTAATTTTACTAAGTCAGATTTTGATTTTTCTTTTGAAATATTGTTTGTTATCAGTTAAATAAATTTAATGTGGAAGCATATTTAACAATTGACAAAAAATAATCCTCTCACCTTTGTCCATTGATTGCAATGTATTTATATAATTAACACAAATATAGCTAACCTAAATTTATCAATAAATCTACATAACATACAAACTACTTATTCCTATCCCTTATAAACAAAAACCGCTTTGATCGAAAAGTGGAGATACTTTTAACTTCCCTGAGACTTTATGGCCACTCATTAAATATTATTGAACCGTCCAGTCTCATTTATAATAAGTCCCATGTCATGCGACCATTTAAGCAAGGAATTGTAGTCATCTTGTAATTTAATTTGATGGATGTTTGGGAGAAATTACAAATGCGGTGTCACCGGTGCATATATAATGCTAAGCTTACTTAAAGATTTTCGACATTGATGAGATATAAGTAATATATGTACGAGTACAATAATGGACCCAGAAGAGATCCCTGGGGTACCCCAGCCTTCGTTTTTTAAGATGGCTTATTAAGTCTATTTTAGTGTCAGATTTATTTTTCAAAAATATGTTTTAACAGAGATAAAAATTCGAGCATTTGATACATTTGAGACCGGTTTTATAAACAATCGGTCAAACTTCCATAAGTGCTACGAACTGTTAACCGTTTGTGATGATAACATACTGGTGGTGTGTTTTTTTAAAACCTATTTTGTTTACTTAAGGTGACCGGTAAGTATTTTGTTCAAGTTAAAATTTTAGTCAGGACATGCATATAAAAAGTCATGTAGGAATTTTTTGAAAATAACTCGAATAAAAAATAGTTTACATGATATCTATGTAATACTAGTAACACAATTTATTTCATTGGTCGGTTGAAAAAAAAGTGCCGTCGGGAAATCAGTCAGCCAATGCACAAATAAAGTAGTATAAAAAGCAAACAAATTAAATAATACATAAATAAACACAAACCTGGCAACTGGAGAAGTGATAATGCTTATTTTTTTCAAAGGTACTTTAGAATTAAATATTTTTTATTGACAAAGATTTATACTTATTAACTTTCTAATAAATAAAGCAGGGACACCCTATGAATGTAAAACGTTATGTATGTATTCGAATTTCATCTCAGGTCACGGTGTCAGATATCGATTCCAACCTTAGAGATCTGAAAGATAAAAAATAAGGTGAAAACGTAGAGGACGTAGATACTCGTATCTACATAAGAAATAAGCGCTTTGTATTGTTACCAATTCAAACTAATTATCTGTTTAAATAGGGTATTTTCTTAAAATTATGTGAATTAAAATTAAATAAATTACTTATTATTATTTTATTGTTTAGCTCTGTTCTATAAGTTGTTTACATGTGATCCGCTCGTTAAATGTTGTCAAATCTTTCGTTAATTTGCAACAATTTTGCAACCTTGCAACAAAACCATTGGTAAATCAAGGCATGTATCACTCAATTTGGGTGTTTTGCCGAGAAAAGAAAAAAAAAGGTATTTTCACAAGTCGGGAATTACGTTTAACATATAATATACAGGGTGTTTTTTAAACCCTGTCACATCCGAGAGCACGATGATCAGTATGAGTAAGTAGACATATTGGCACATTAAAATAAATTTTTAGAACGACTAAAATCTTAAAAAATTAAAGATAAATAAAAAACAAATGGTTGCTTACTTCTGTAAGGGAGAAACTAAGAAGGGGGAGGGGGGAGCCTGATACACTGTCAACCGAACGGCCGCGCCCCCCTCGCTTCTCCCCTGTAGAAGTAAGCAACCATTTGTTTTTTTTCTATATTTTTTATTTTTTAATTTTAGTCGTTCTAAAAATTTATTTTAATGTGCGAATATGTCTTTTTGCTCATACTGATCATCAGGGTTCCAGATGTGACAGGGCTTAAAGAACACTCTGTATACTTAGAGCGGATTTTTACGATTCTAATGATAAAACTATCAATGTATTCAAAACAAGTTTTGAATTATAATTTTCGAGTTCAAAAATGAGCACATACAAAACGGCCCGAATTTGGCGTTACGTCATTTTGACCTCACGCGTTACGACTGCCGACTGCGCTTCTAACAAACATTACGCACAAGTTTGGCGCCAAAACGTCATACATTTGTCCTACAGGGCGCGAAACGTCTCGTTTTCGGGCCATTCAAAATATGCGTATTTTAAACCTTTATAGAAAATTTATCCAACGTCGCAACGAAAATTTTTTTAATACCGTTACCATTGTATTTTTTTGCTTATTTCAAAACAAAAATAGTGAAAAAACATGAAAAGACCCTATTGTAACAATAGTACATATATATTTAAATATATCACGTGTTCCGAAGCATCATGGAAAACATTAGTTTTAAACCCATAAAAATGAAACTCGTAAATTCTAAAATAATTCAATTAACTTAAAGATATATTTTTTTTAAAACTATAGTTTACAGGCTTGGTTTGTTCCTGGCTGTGTCACTCTAAGCTTTGTATCTGTACTCAATAAATATATTTATCACGTTGTCATAAAATAAAAAAAGGAAAATAAATACTAAGCATTCTTAGAAAACTGTAAAGGACATTCAACAACATTTTCAATCTAAATATATAGTTATGAATTTTTTAAAAGTACCACCTACGTAATCATAAAAGTCAGCTGTGAAAATAATTTGAAAAAACATATTTGTAGATTAACATATAGATAATATTTATGAGAAGGGAATATGGAAGTCTGGGTATTTACAAGGTTTGTGACCTGTCATTTGTCGGTTTCAGTGGCCACTTTACTCCCTGTGTCCGAGTGGATGAAGAATACAGCACTGTGTTTGAAATAGAACCGAAACCCTGGATGAGTGTATTTGACTCGATGCTGCTCTCATGAGAAAAAACCAGAGTAAGGAAAGCAAGCGGAGATTGATTAAAAAAATTAACCCTATTTTAAAGGAAAAATAGACGAATAATAATTGAGCATAATAAATGTCTATAGGTAATAATAATAATAACTTATAATAACAATAACTCAAAGTAATAATTTCGGATTAGGATTATTAGTTATTTTTAAGAAGAGAACACGTATTTATTTTATTCGTAAGGTTATTATGTAATCAAATGATGCATATTTTTTAATATTTATTTATTTAAATATATTTTTTCCATTATAAACTATGATTAATAATAAAAATAATGTGACCTCTTTGGGGTTACCAGTGCCAAGGACACTTCACAATTTACTTTTTAGAAATATTTTTACAGAATAAACAAAAAATACTCAATAAACAGAGATAATAAACAAAATGTTCAATTTTAATTTCTCTAATAAACTTATATTACAATTAGTATATAAACTAATATTTACAGTTACTTTAATTACATATATATTTACATCATATTTGAGTAAACATAACATTTATTTTTAAATTCATTCAAACTCTTTTCATTCTTCATACATTTAGGCATCTCTTCATACATTTTTAAACCTTTACACATATTTTATTTTGCACCACAACAGGCCAGGAGGTCCAATTACAGTGGTGAATTACATCACAGAACACCCAGGCTTGAGAAAAATCACATTTAGTTTTTGTGTTATCACCGGTAATGTGAGTCAAGCGTCTTGACCACTACACTGCGAAGGCCGTCATAATGCGAATTTTGGGAATATGATTTTTTTAAACGGCTGTCTTGTTCTATCCTTATTTCTATTAATAGACTAAAGAACATTGTGATCCTTCTGCTCATTGTTTCATAACTCCTTCTTTGATTTATAAATTCTATCATGTTGATCGAGATATTGGATGTTAATAAATAATGCGACTTATTAATTAATGAATAATAATCACACACAATCACGTGAAAATTCGTTCCGTTCACACTTGGGACAGGCGATGGAAAGCTGGGCGATAAATACGAAAGCCGGAACACTGACCATTACTTTGGCGGCCATTTCACGGTTCCCAAGGTATTTATCATAAGCAGAATTATTATAATTGCCATGGCCGAGTGACAGTGACAAATTCTCCCCCAAGTTAGTGTATGCCCACTGCCCACTGCCCTACCCGCTGTATACAAGGCAGCCCTTATCGCTCGTTCTTGCTGGATTTCATATTACTAATCTGTATCTACAACATGGGGCTGGAATCTTGACCAAATTTTCCTGAAAACATACTGAAATCCTTAAACACTATTATCTCACAGAACCTCGTAGCAACACTCGTAAAAATAAACGTTATATTAAATTTGTATGTTAACACTAACTTTGTAGTTATTCATTTTCTAATTAAATTTAAATTAAAAACACACTCTTTTAAAAACAATTAATTATTAACAAAAATAAAACGATAAACATATCTCTGTAGCTTAGAGGATAAAACACGGGAGTCCGCTTTTTGTCGTTTTGATGTTAAAATGCAGAAATTATCGCAATAAGCTATGTTATACGTGTTATAGTCAATTTTCATCGTAAAAATGCTTTTTAAAGTTGAAATAAAAATTTGAAGTCCATTTTGATTTAATGCAAAAACATCAGTAGTGCCCGATACGCCATTTTAATACTAAGATTTTTTAATTTTAAAAACATTATTTTTCATTTTAGGGTTCATTATATGTTGAGAATGATCTCATCTGGTTTAAAAGTTATTATGTTTTGGAAATCGCACAATCACAAAATATTGTTTCCTGAACATTTCGCTTAATGTGACTTCCGTGATTTATTTTATTTTTTACAGATATTAAATTTTAAACATTATTAAAGTATACCTTGATAAGGGAGCACGTAGTAGCTTAGAAACCGGTAAGTAATTTAATACATAATAAGAATTAATTAACAACTTTATTGTTCGTAATAATACCTGTATTTATTATGTTACAATAATAATGTTATTATTTACTTTCATGAATGCTGTTAGACTTTCTTAAAAAACGTTAGTTTTAGAGGCATGAATGACTATTTTTTAAAGGATTTTTCACTATTTAAATTACTGTTTGTCGATAATGGTACCTGTCATAATATTATTATGTTGGAAATGCAAACTGAAGTGCTTACTGTTACTACGTTGTTTCGTTTTAATTTTAATAATAACAGACGCACAGTCATATAAATATATAATTTTGAATGAGAAAAAAACAAAAATTAAGGAATGTTTCACACCATTTTTGCTGTCCATTTGTTTTACAGGCAAATTATTTTTTTTGCGCATACGTTTTAAAAATACATTTGACACAA
This sequence comes from Micrasema longulum, assembly GCF_059751315.1. NCBI lineage: Eukaryota > Metazoa > Arthropoda > Insecta > Trichoptera > Brachycentridae > Micrasema > Micrasema longulum. Next base: position 63,525 of record NW_028277872.1, on the reverse strand, counting down.
TCAAATTAAAACATATTTTATGTATTTTAAGTTTGTATTAGAAAACAGTGTACGCATTTTATTAAAATAATTTGGGTCAAAAAAAAACTATAATAAATAAAAAATTCGTTTATAACGTTTTCAGACAGCACTGATACAAAAGGCTGCTACTCCTGGTTTATTTATATGTTGATCTAAAGATTGTAAACGTTTATATATCTTGGATAAACCTGGCTCTGTTGTTGGGAAAAAATATGTAGTGGTAAGATTATTTGGTCATTTAAGAGAATAACGAAAAAGAACAAGAAATATTTAAAAAAAAACTTTTTCTTCATTTAAAATGACTGTTGATCATTTTAAAAAATACTTACCATTAAAATGACGTTTGATAAAAAAAATATGCAAGTGATATTCGAGGTAATGAATTATCTATGCAAGTCATTAAATGAAATGTCATTTTACCATTTATTAATCACAGTATACATTAAAGTCCCTATAAAATTAAATATAATAAGTTACGTAAGTACTCGGAAAACTACCAAAAGTATCATTGTAATAATTTATTGCCTAAATAAATGACAAGTGATACTTAAATCCTCAAATTTGCAAAAAAACAGCGATCGGTTTTATCGCTTTCGTGACAGCTTTGAGACTGGTTTATTTATTACATAATGAAATGCCTTTATTTAAAAATAGTAAATGGGTAGAGAATCTAAAATTATATAATAAGCAGTAATTAAATTAAAACGCTTTTGTCTGAAATATCCTTTTACGGAAAGTTACGGGGTAAATACAAAAGTTTGCACAATGTTGTTTAAATGAGTTCAAATATATATTGTTGTGGCTTTTCTTTTATCGAATTCCTGATTTTCTCATCCCAGTGACCCTTAGGGTTTGAACTGCCAGTAAGGTCGCAGTGAGTCACATCTTGCTAGAGGATGTGATTCTATAAAATGCTCCAAACGCCCTGTTGCATTCCACCGGCAACACTACTGACTAGTCCAACTCGTTAGCGTCCACATCGCAAACCCTAGGCAATGGGATCACACTAATGACGGTGTGATCACAGCAAATAACGAGAGGATGAAAGGCGAGTTTTTGGCCCCTCAAAACCAAAACCAACCAGCTGAGGGAAGGTAACCCCGACAAAAAATCCACCACAGAAGGCAACGGGAAACCACTCTGGTCATCTTTACCCAGGAGTCACTACAGGGAGTACATCAATAAGCAGTCGTCCTGGCTGCGAAATGTAATATTAGCGCAGAACAGATACATATGATTCGCTGTAGGGATCGCCAACGTCGGGGGGACCCGGCAAGGCACTAAAAGAAGAAGTGACTCTTATGACGGCCAATTAGGTTTATCGGGAATCACAATGAATTAAATACATCTAGCTTATGTAAAATATGAAAGATCACACAGCGTACATATACAGAAGTGATCCATACACGTAAAATAAAATTTCTTCTGCTTTTAATTCAAAGCTAAGTAATTTAAGTTGAAAATACATTATTCATGTATGAGATACTCGTATGTCGTAAAATAAGCTTTGTTCGCTCCATAAATAAAGAAAATAGGGCACGAAGCCTCATTATTGGATTTCTTGTTTTAAATATTGCACGTGGAAATTCATAAAATGTGAAATATTCATACGTCGGATTCAAAATGGTCTGACCCGTATTGTCGTGTATAATCAAGAAGTAAGAAAAATCATAAGTGCCCCATGATATCACGCAACTGGGATACAAAAATATCATTACATGCAAAGTGTCCGTATAAAATCAAGGCTATTCAAACACATGAACAGTGGCGAATTAACATAAAAAAGCGATGTAAAAAGGACTCCTGTGTCGTGTGTCATAAAGAAAGCTGGCGGCCAATTGCGTCACCTGCCCCGCGGACATTAATCATACACCATAATGATAGCTTTTTGCTGCGGAGAATGTGTGAGCGTAGACCGCGGTGTCTCCACACAGTAAACTCACGTACAGCATGGCTGGTGAACACAAAACACTTTTTCCGATAACTTCCTAAGCCTAGAGAAAACTATCCCCGCTATCCAACTGCTTTATCCAAAATATTGGATTTTTCAGTTTGCAGTCAACAAAACAAATAATGATATCAATTTTTTTTACAAATCTACACCATCCAATAACTTCGCTTAAAAAAAAGATTCGTTCCTCGCGTGAAACATTCAATTCTAAACTTTCTCATTTAAAAATAAATCATTAGAACTGCTCTTATTAATTAAGTATCACTGTCACGTTATTATATTGTCTTCTTTCTTTATATGCATTTTTATGGGTAAAGTCCTCAACAGAGTCCCTTCTTCTTCCTATCATAATCCCAATCTTTACTTATCATTTGCTTCCCTCCTAACGACTTGGGAACGTAATTATTATTTTATAATTCGTTTATACTAATTTTGTTTGTTTGTAAGTATGTTAACAAAAAGTGTTGCAAAGTTGTGAAAAATTTTAATTGGACTTTTACATTACTATTATTATGTGAATTGTTTAAAATCTTTTGTTGTTTGACCAAATATCACCATTTCATCATCTACCCTTTCCGCGCCTAATGCTGCACAGGGCACTGCATTGGTACACCAATAGCAGCGTATCTTGATTTTTTTTTGTTACATGGACGTAAGAAATTTAGTGTTACGTTTCAGACACCAGTCTATTCTAGTGTGAAAGCACCCTTTAAAATAAATATTTCATTTCAACCATTTCGGGAATCGAACCCGAGACCTCTTGCATGGTAAACAGACGCGCTGACCATACACAACAAAACTCACCAACCCTAAAAATGACCGTTTTGGGGTTAAATATAATGACATTCGAAGCGTAAAGTTATGTTCTTTAAGAGGCAAACGTCACTAATGTAACTTAGTTAGAAAAAAAATGCGTAAATCCAAATAATATGTTTTTTACTATGTGACTTAAAAGAACATGTTAAAATATATTTCTTTAAAAAAACTACCAAATAAATAAATTAAAGTAAAATACGGTTTATATAGGCTGATATTATTCTGTGTCTGGGGATGAAAAATACATTTCTGTGTATTAATTATAACTAGAATCTGAACGAGTGACATCAACGATGACTGTTATCAGATAGAAATCCCGCAAAGGAAAATCAAGTGGACATTAGTCGGGTTCTTGGTGTATTGTTTTTTTTTTAAATGCGAGTTGCTTATTTTTTGCCTCGCTTATTATGTAAAAAGTTTATGTCACCATGGCCAATCATTAAGACTAAACAACTTACCTTCACGTAATTGACGTTCGAGAAACGCTTCATTTGGTTTACCGATGCAGTGTAGCGGCGATGATTATTAATGATTCCAAGGACACCATGTGTATTCAGATACATTACTTGTCGTACTGAGTAGACCCTACCACCCGCCCCGTGACGTGACTGTAGGTACCCGCTTTATTCTCCTCAAATCTATTCAGAATTACATTCAAACTCTTAAACTCCTCTGTTCTGTTCTGATTTAATTTTATAAAAACCTACTGATGCAGCGTAATTAACTTTAAAAGACAAATATTGCTTAAAAGCACAGTATTTTATTAATTTTAAAGGAATAAATAAAATGATTTTGTTTTATGATCCACTTATTTATTATCACAACCGACTAGTTTCGGCAACTCACGTTTCCCTTTTCAGGGTTATATAATGACTGAACTATAATGAAATAACCCTGAAGAGGGCAACGTGAGTTTCCGAAACTAGTCGGTTGTGATAATAAAGAAGTGGTTCATAAAACAAAGTAATTTTATTTATTCCTTTTAAATAAACCAATGAACTACAAAGTAAGTGCCACAAACATCAAAAATATTTTATTAATTTATTTATTAAACTTTATTATGTGATGGGAAGAATCGTTCTTTTGACTAATAATGGAGAATGACATTTTTTAATTATGTTTTTTTCTCCTTATATGAAAAATGTTTTTGGAAATTCTAACTCACAAAAACACATTATTTTATCATGAAAGCTTTTGGTAGAACTTTTTTTTGTAATCAAAGTTAACCCAAATGATTTAATTATGAATATTCTTGACAGTTTTCAAGAAAAAGTTCTTATATTAAACCTTATCTGTCCTAGAGATTTAATATATTTAATTTAATAGCCCCAGATTTCAGTGAACATTGGTGATACATCAAAATTAAGGAATTGGTTAGATATCTTGTGACAGTTCCGTTCTCTACCAGAATACGTGTTATTCTCAATAACAAAATATTTAATAATTTTGTAGGTTATTTGAAAAAATTATAAGTAACTTTTTGTAAATAATGTTAATTGCACATGGCGGGCTTTTTCTTTCAACCAACCTATAAATCAAAAGTTTTATTTTTGTAATTCAAGTTGCAAAGCATACTTCATATAAATAAAAACAAAAAAGCTAAAGTTATACAAATATAGAAAAAAATGTATTTGCATGTAAATTACCTAAAATTAATCCTGTACAAAATATGACAATGTATTTTTATATTTCTTTTTTTAATTCTTAGTTTAATTTTTCTTCTTTTTGTATGCTTACATGTTCCATTAATTGTGTAGTTGAGTCAGACAGTTTGTTAGCCATTAATCATGCTCTTGACTAGTTGACCGACAATTGTAAATTGCTAAAGTGATCTAATAATCGTTGTCTTGTTAAAGTTTTTAAAAAATATAACAAGTTTTTCCTTCAACTAGTCAACTAACCAACTCATCACAGTGTTTTTAAGTTATTTTTTAATAATACATTGATTTTTTTCATTGTATTTTTGTACAGATTTTGTCTGTGCCAATCTATCAAATCCAGTATCATGTTTCCAATTGTATAAATGATTTATGGGTTTCTGAGATGGTTTGGTCACGTAGAACGAATGGACGACGAAAGAATGGTAAAACAAGTAAATGTGGCAAAAATGAACGGTAACGTGAGACGAGGTTGACCAAAGAAGACGTGGCATGATCAGATAAACCAAAATCTTAAGTCTGGTCATGTCAAAAGCAGACAGAACCGAAGGACATGTATGACAAGATGTATGAATGTGGAAGAAGCTAGGAATGTATGCCAGGATAGACATGTGTGGCGGTCCATTCTCTCTGCCTATCCCTACGGGGAAATGGCGTGATGGTAGTAGTAGTAGTAAATGATTTAAATATTATTATTCTTTGAAGATTTGTTGAGCTTGAGTATTCTATTCCTAAAATAGTTTTTTTATCGTTTGATTAATTTTTATTTTGACCTTTAAAACAGATTTTACTATCCAAATAATCCAAAAATTATTTTCAGATATCATAAATGCATTCCAATAAAAATATTATTGGAAACACCAAATATATTGTGTTGAACGGAACTTCATCGTTTCGTGTGTAGGGCAGCTTAGTGGTCACGGCACAACCAAATCCACTAGAAGAAGGGGTTGAATAAATTCTAAGGGAAGGAAAATGGTGAATAGCGGATAGGCGATCTCATTAGCCTTTCCTCTACTCGTATTCAGTGAGCGTGATGAAACCACGAAGAACCCAAAATAAAGTCAAATGACTAATATTATATCCGTTACTTTAGCTTGACAAAGGTACAGAATACTTCCTTTTAACCTGAAAATCTGCTTGCATAAAAATATTGTAAGTAAAGTTAAATTAATAGATTTTATTAGTATCACTCAGTATATAAATTATCGAGTGAACATATAATCTCAAGAAATTTAATAGTTTTTAAACTCAAATAGCCAAACGATATTATTATTTTATTTTTATCTGTGAAATATAATGGACTTTCGCTAAATGCAGTAACTGTATTGACCAAGATGATGGCATCCAATGTTGTGTATGTCAAAAGTTAATTTTTGCAAATAATTTCGTTCAAATCGAAACAAATGGAAGAGCGCTCTATGTAAAGCTATTGAACCACAAAATAAATCATCTGGAACATCGACCGACTCTCCAAAAAAGTCATTGAAGGACTCACCTTTAATTAATATGCTTATAACAATACAAAATGCGATGGTTACAAATAAAGTTTAGCTTGTAGATAAAATTGAAGAGAATAACAAAGAATTACTTGAAAAATTTTTGTTGTTTGAAAATTTTCATAAAAGCTTTTATGAAAAATTTAGTGAGATAAATGACAACTTAGTTACAATAGAAAAAAAAACAGAAATTTAAGATTAAACTGACACGTGTCAAGGAAAATAATAATGCGCACAAGATGATGGAAGAAATGGATGGAAAAAATAGAGAAAAAAACATCATGGTACATAATTTGGAGGGGAACCAAGAGGACAATACCTACTGGAAGAATAAAAACTGATATGATGAAGTTGGAAAAAGTTTTTCAGAAAATTGATAACTCTATAAACAAATCGTCGTTTAAATGTATAAGAATTGGAAGAAGAGACCAAAGCCCATTAAAGTTAAATTTAATAATAAAAAACAACCACGTAATCTACCTTTGAATTTGGGTGTTAGATATAAATCAGAGAGGAGAAAACTTAAGGAATAAATATATCTTGGGAACTCCTAAAGTTATATCGAACAACTGGCCAAAAAACTGAGATGCTTTTACAACAATATAATAATATTATATCTATTTAAAATTTCAAATATCGATACTGATCTTATATTTTAAACATGGTAGGAAAGTACAATATCATAAAATAAGTTAGGTTTTACCAACTCTTTAATATATAAATCTGACAGAAACTAAAGTACCGGCATAAAATCAAAAGAAGGTTGAGTTGAAATATTGGTATAAATATCACATCTCGTGCAAACGCTTGAATATGACTGTGTATTATTTACATGCTAAAACAATTTAATCTCAGGAAAAACTATAATTAGGTAACTTTTGACCTTGTTCTTGGATTTGATAAATGTTTGTAAGTAACTGAATCATTTGATAATCTTGTAACCGTTGATAAACATTATTACCTATTAGATATTATTTCGAAGAGTCATGATTCTACTACTTAATTTTGTAATGTTAAGAAAGCAGATTATATTGTATAAATGTAACTAGGTATATTTAATTTTAGTTTTATTTGAATTCTATAAAAGGCGGTGAGCCGTGTATAGTAAAGTTTTTTTTTTAACTTTTAGAAATTGCAATATCAAAAGCATGAAATCCACTCAACAAAAATTATTCGTTGATAATATAGCAGTTCAGCATTTAATATTAAAAAAAATAAATCATTGAAAAACGTATCGAGTGATTGAACGGTTTATTAAAAAATTAAAATAACTGTATAAAGAGCTTGTTGAAATAATAATTGTGAAAGAGCCTACTCGCCCATTAACTCAAGTGCAATTTCAATTAATTGTCGCGAATCATTGTCATCTTAAATAAAAAAAATCCACAACTTCATTGATTAGGTTACGAGTTAAAATATCTATTCAGCAGATATTTTATTTATTTATTTTATATACATAGACAGTTTACATACTTATGAGGGCGGGTATATTGCCCTTAAGCAAGTTATAATATGTAAGAAGAAGGGATGGAAAGAAGGAGAGAAAAGATAAAATATTATTTTTATAGATAAAAAATGAAATGAATATGCTTGGACATATTTTCTTAGTGAAAGAAAAATGAAAAAAAAGACAAATAATAATAAAATATGCTGACACCTTTGATAAGTAAAATAACCACACTGCTTTAGGTTCCATCACTGATTAATTCGTTTGTTTTTTTTATAGATTCTATAATGACACCGTGAACAATATTCTGTATTTCTTATTAGTTTTATATCACCCGTTTATGGGAGGAGTGCTCTCCCGAAATTGTAGTAGTGTTTTTGTGAAATAAAAATTGTGTAACACTCAGGTATAACAAAGTTTAATTTTCATAATAATTTATAGTAAATTGAATTAACACTTACACATAAGTGAATTGCCAGGCTGAGGAAGGTGTTGACTGCATTTTTAATCTGTATTGGTCGGAGGGAGTCAGATAAATTGTTGTCCGACATAGAAGGACGTAACTTAACTTTCTGTGGTGCAACTGGCTCTTAATAGTTTAGATGGTTTATTGATATTAAAAAAGGTCGATGTATGTGGTATGAACCTAAATTATTATGTACCAACGTGCGACGTAACGTCTAACAATATTTAAGTATTTAACGTGCTTATATTATTTGTCAACCCACGCTCAGAAACGCAAAAGTAGCCGATTATCACTTGATCTGGTTTGATTAAGAGCCCAAATTAAAATATGAAGTGCTCGAAGTGAGCACTTAATAATTTAATATCACATAAAATAATCACCAGCAAATGGCCGCCATTTTGTGATCACTCGCCGCGTACTGCTGGAAATATCTCCCGAAGAAATCTGGCGTGTCTCATATAATGGGCGCAAAGCCCCGAGGAATGTATCGATTGTTTCTGTATTTTGAAGCCAGGTCGTAAAATCTGAAATATCATACACGACAGGCCGTGGGTGGAGGGAGGGGGCTGCACGCGACAGAGGGGGGGTATAAATTATGTCGTGGTCAGCTATCGTCTTAGACAGGGCTTTGTGACTTCGAAGCTTAAAGCACACATTCGATTGTACACCGAGCGAAAGGAACGCGGTCGTTATTTTTCATTCTCGTTTTTTATTTTGTTTGTAAATGTCGGAAACGAGATTGAGCACGGGAAAATATTACTAAAATGTTTACAAAGCCTCTTCATCACAAAAAAACTATCGTTTGATCTTTATAAACCTAAACATATTGTTTACGTAAAAACTTGTAAAAATAAAAACTCATAGAACACTTTTTTATATTTATTTGAACATTTAGCGCTTTCACCCTCTAATGGGCTTCTTCAGACTTATATTAAAAAATAAATTATTTTATGACTAAGTGGAATTCCATCAATAATTGTTAATCTTTATATACGTAATTCTTCAGTACTTTCAATGTCACCATACTCCTCCTAAACGGCTTATCCAATTAACCTGCAGTTTTTTTTTGCATAATGATGAACTTTGCGCTGCACTTTATTTCTTTTTACTGCATGTTTGGTAATCTTAAAATAATATTAACTGACTTTGAATACATTTTTGAAAATAACAATCCTAAATAAAGTGCACTAATACCCGTATGCAGAGACAAACCTTAAGGTGAGGCAAGTACATTCTATTGTCTTCTTCTTTGGGTTATTCTCTGCATTTGAAATTAGAATGTACTTTCCTCACCTTAAGTTTTGTCTCTGCATACGGGTATAAGTGTTGTTAGAAGAGCAGAGTTTGAAACTTGCAAAAACAATTCTGTCTTTAAAAAATATTTATTTTATGTTTTGCAATTCAACCATAAAAAAGTACCTAGGTACCTACCTAAATGAAATATTTGAATATTAATAATTCATCACTCGTACAGAAGAATAATATTATATGTCTGGTGATATGGCACTTATTTTTATTTAGCTTTGGGCAACAGGCAATCACACAATGACGAAACGAGAAGATTGAAATGTCGAACTCAATGTCAAATGTCACTTAGTATATAGTTTATCCAAAAATTCGCACACCAAAAATATGTTTGGTGAACCAGCTTATAGCAGGCAAGCCAACGCTTAGGCCGAACAACGTCTGTCAGGTCCGCTGGTAAATAATATAAATCAATACTTATAAAATATTTGCAGTTAAATTAATATTTTAAAAATATGTTACAAGAGAAATGAAAAACCGTTTTAAAGAGGCATCACAAAAGTCTAGGGATTTACAGGGCTATTGATCTGTCGTGAGCTGCCTATGTGGCCAATTTACAGACTGCGTAACATTCACCATTCAGCCAATGCTTAAAAATCCATATGATTTCTTGAATTTTTCCATCTGTTGATTTTTGTAAAGGTAAAGAGCTGCCTCCTCTATTCTGCGGTCTTAAGCAGAGTCAGTTATTTGCAAAAGTCATATTTTAAGGTATGACACTTTTTAGTATTTATCATCTTTATGCAAAAAAAAAAAACTGAAAATAATCATACGTAAAAACACAAAATGTCAATTGTTTCTTTAAAAATGCTTTAGCATCTGTGTGTGTCATATAAACACTGAGTTTTGCTTATAAATCTCTAGAAATATATGTTATTGTTTTAAAAACATAATAATAAATCTTTACTAACAAATATACAATATCATACATAAAAAAATTATAACAAAGGTATACAAAGTTAAATGGTGGAATTATTGCCACTAGTAATTTCTTTCCGTCCAACCAAAACTTAATAAAAAATACAACAATAAAAATTAATTTAAAATACTAAAAATTTAAAAAATTTAAAAAAAAATGTTTCGAAAACACACACAGTCAAAACGTTATACAAGATAATGGTGTCTATTGCTAACATTAATTATACATAATACAATTCAATTTATTATATTGCATCTTCCAAATACCTACTTATTTATCGTATAGAAATATTTATTTATTAGAAACACTTTTAATACTCCTGCAAATTTTTTTACACAGTTTATTTTTTTTTTGAAGCTTTTTATAATTATTTACTGCCATGGTACGGTCCCTATTTGTATAAATGATTGTTTCGTCGATGGAACTTTTAATTTTCTTTTATTCCTCATGACAGGAATAGTCAATTATTACTGTCATAATTTTGTGAAGCAGTAGTTGGTCCGCACACACTCTGCGGTATTGTAGAGAAGTGATTTCATGGTAGGTGGAGGCAGTGAGAGTTGATACATTAGAAATACCGGTTTTGTATTTTAGGTACTTTATAAATTTGTTTTGAATATTTTCTATTCTTGTTATAAATATGGCATACTGGGGATTCCATACCTGATGTTTGTTTTCTTATCTATGTTTGAACATCCATATTTTTTTTTAGTACTTCACAGTTTTCATAAATCATACATTATAGCGATTAACGTTTATTTACTTATGATTCACAATCCGGTCTTATTATTGGTATTTCAATTGCTATAAAAATAAATGCGATTTTCTTCCAACAACAATAACAAATATGGGATTTATTACGAAGACTGTTAATATTTTTTATTTATTTATGGATGTGGATGTTAATAAGGGTTTCTTGTTCTCTTGGCTATAGTAGATGCTTTGAATCATGGGTAGCACACATTATAATACCTATATGAGCGTGTACCCGCGTCCGAAAAGACATAAATGTAAACTTTCAAGATTTATTACCGTCTGAACTAAATCAAATAATAATGAAATTTAAGAATAAGTTATAATAACGTTTGATAAAAATATGTATTGCTTTAACTTTTTCTCTCATTGATCTTCTTCTTACCTTTGTTATGGTGTTTAGGGCACTATATTATTTCATAATTTGGTTTATTTACGCTGAGCATTTATTTTTACATCAGGCGAATATACCTGGTATATTGAAAATATTAACATACAGAACATACTAGTAAATTGAAGCAATCAAGTAATATAAATCTAATTGAAAGAGAAAATTAAAATAAGAATCTACCAAAATTGACGTTTTTTTTAAACTTAAATAACTCGCTAAGTGAGCTAACTGCTCGTGTTTGGAGTGAAAATTCGTTTATTTTTATGAATATATATATTTCCTATTACAACATTTTTATTTTCTTTTTCTGCATTTTCAATCATAGATTTATTAAAGAAAAATTGCTTCTTTTATTATTTAAAAGGGAAATTAATAGTAACCGACTGAAATAATATTTTCAGCCGAAACTGACACCGAAATTTCGGCTTCTGATCTAGTTTTGGCCGAAACCGAAACTTATTTAAATAAGTTAAAAGTCACTTAAAATGCCCAAAATTAGCGTTTTTATTGTAAACCTCACGAGTTCGTTAAAGTAAGTATTAAATTAAATACACAATGAAGAAAAACACATAATTTTTTAGCACTTTTTGTTTGGTTGTTATGTTACACGTATAACTTATATGTAAGGGTTCTTCAATGTACGCTTTAGAAACTTTAAATTATTAACTATAAAGGAATTACAAAAACAGTGTATATAAAATATCTTAGAACTATTAACTATAGTCAACAAATCACAAAATCAGTTAGTCCGAACGTAATTCGACACATCCCGACCGCAGGTTTTGATTGAGCCAAAGTTTCGGCCAACTTCGTCAGAAATTGAAATCGAAATCAAAATTGGCCAAAACTGGCCGAAACCCAAACCGAAACTTCGGTGGGTCACTAGAAATTAATTAAGTTCTCATAATACTAAAAAACCCTTAAAAATTCAATCTTATCTTAAACTAATGTCGTATAAACTTTTTTCATTGATTTATTACACAAGAAAAAAAAAAGCAGTAACACATACATACACATACATTGTGCAATATTTAATTGTTTCTGGACTGGCACCTCAAGCTTTTTCTTGATAGCATGGTAAAGTAAGATGGATACGTTCGAAACTAGACAGGAGTGGACTAAAAGTTATATTGTTTATCGCAGCATACTGATTAAATTAAATAAAATAGAAAATAATTCATTATTTGAGTAAACCTTGAGAAAGAAGCTTGTTTAGCTTTAAAACTGGTAGGTGGAAAAAAATAAAAAAAATTGTGGTGTAAAACAAAGCTGTTCTATTTATTTTAATATCGTAAATAACCACAAAGTTAGTGCTTCAAATATAAAATTAACTTATTGAAATACTTAAATTAAAATATGTCTCAATCATATTCTCAATCGTCGATTTAAAAATCCCTACTGCCTAAATCTTGGCATAGAAATCTGTTTGGTAATGTCTTTCGTGTATCGTAAGAAGGGAGGCTTGAAACGCAAGAAGGGGGTGGCTCGGAATATTCTGGAAGGTGGCGCGGGAGTTAGATTAGGTGGAGGGAAGGGGTGATCCTCGGACGTTCAAAGATTGTCGTGCAGGAACGAACTATACACCATTATCCACGTTAGGTACAGTCAAACTAGTAAAAATATAAATATATGTTGTATGTCTAAATCTTTGCAAACAAATATCAAAACTAAATTAAACCTTCTAGGGAATTTATTTATAATTAAATATATATATCGACGCTTGAAAGAAAACAGTTTTCAAGCGACATGTAGAAACTACAGAAAAGCTATAAAAAGTTTTTAAATTATGGTTTATAGATGTAAATAGTCAAATATAACTTTTTTTCTGTCTTCTTAGTGGACAAAGGGTTCCTCTGCTGGCACTGACAAGAGCATATCGGACTGTGGCGTCTGAGACTCTTCCTGTGCTTGCAGGAGTTCTTCCAATAGATTTTGAGACAAGAGAGGCAGTAGTAAAACGCTCTGTGAGGAGAGGAGAGAATATGGAATACTTTGGTGTTGAGCTGCGCCCTTCCGAGACAAGATTTAGCGTACTATGTGATATTATGCGAGGCGTAACTCTCAATCAATGGCAGAATAGATGGGACATGGCATGTACAGGGAGATGGACGTGGTCTTTTTTACCTTCCATCAGACACAGGATGTGTAGTAAGTTCTTGGTGTTTGACCATCATACTGCACAAATGGTTTCGGGACATGGGGAGTTTAGAGACAAGCTTCATAAACTTGGACTTGCCGCTGTCTCGAGCTGTGCTTGCGGAGATAACCATCAATCGGCCGAACTCATCCTGTGGCACTGTGTGCTATTAGATGACGCCAGAGATGAGATGCTGAATGGTCTGACAGGGGTCATGCGACCAGCGTGGAATGTGGATCTGATGGCCAACAGTACGAATTCCATCAGTTTGTCCGGACTTGGGTATCGCGTTGGGAGATCCTCAGATGCGCGGACGCCTAGGTGGGTAAAATATGGTGGGACAGGCAACTGTTCCTGTAGGGTGCTCATTTAGTTGGGTCTGTGCTTCCTTCCGAGCGGAACGCACTCGTTCTTTTGTTTTGTCCTCCCCTTACGGGGGTGGTATTCGGACCCTCTGCCTCTGACCACCCAGGGAGTCCTTCCTTATCCAAAGTCGTTATCGTAATGTAAATATCCGTGTTTTTACTTATGTTTTGTGTAAGTTACGCTTGTTATGTTACTATAGTTTTAAGAAAATGTTTTTGTATATTTGGATACGTTTATTTATGTAAATTGTTTGTTAACATATTTTTTTTGAATAAAAAAACAGAGGCATTGAGGGGATCCTGAGGGGTGGGGACGACGTGTTGGCCTCTGTCCATACGTCCTCTTCCCCCTCCTTAATCTGCATAGAGTTTGTATTCCTTAGAAATATTTATAATAACTTTCCTCTATGCGCAGCTGACAGAGAGTCCCTCAGGACTCTATAACAGCTGCGGGTGGATGGTGGGCTTAAGGGTCTCCCCTCAAATGTATGTTTTCTGAATATAAAACAAATGTGCTTTATTATAAAGTTTCTTTTATTTGACCTAACTGCATAAATTTATTTTATTCATAATATTAAGCAAATTCATATATACCAGTTAGCAAAATACATAATATAGCTGGGGCGAATGGTGTACAGAAACGATTATGCACAGCTTACCATTATATTTGACTATCAATAATAATGTTTAACGGTAACTTTATTCACAGAAAAACAAACAAATAATTACTGTTTATCATTAATTGTTGCTACCATTTTTATTGTTAAAATATTAATAAAGCGCGCCTAGCGCAAGCAATGAGCCAAGGAACTAGCTGATTACTCCAGCTTATTTCTTCATACAAATAAGTATACTATATTTTGAACATATTAAACCCAACGGGATTTTTCTCCTAGAGTTACTTTCAGATTACAACTTTTTTATGAAGATTCTCGATTTGGAAAACATATTTCAAGCATTGTTTCTTAAGGACTATTTTTCTTTGAGATGATACTTTTGACATATGACTCGCAACACACGTGGCGTTCGACGCGGCCGTTTTTAGCATTTTTCATTTCTAGAACAAATCGGCCAGTTGGCATTTCAATCGTTATGAGCCTAATACTGTCTGAATTATAAACTTTAAATAAGTTAAATGTTAAAATAATGGATAATATAGATACACAATATAATATATAACGAAGTTACGTAGTTTGAGTTGATTTCTTAGATGAGAGTTACTGTGTCTCACAGAACCACATAAAAAATAGCAATTTATAGTATATATAACTTACATTATTACAAATAAATAATATTTTTTTATAGCTTACCGATAAATAAAATCACCGTTCACCACTGTAATATAGGAAGAGTAAAACGAGCCTTGAGCAGTTAAGATTTAAGTTAAACTAGCGGTGCCCGCGAAGATGGCAATGGTTTCAAAGTAGCTCTTGGTGCAAATTCGGTTGGACACCACGGGTTAGTGTGCTAGAAGTGCTTATGTCGAAAAATTTAATTGTTCCATAGAACTGATTCTTTGTTTCTGTAGCGATTTTTCTTTAGAAATATCTGGCACTACTAGTAATAACTCAAGTCTACATAGACAATGAGGCACTTCAACCCTTCGGGAAATTAGAAATAAAAAATGTTTTTGTACACACGGTACAAATCAGAATATTTGATTATACGTCGAAGTTTCTCGAAAATAAATAAAATTTCCTTGAATAAAAACGACTACTTTGAAATGTCACAGGTTCAGGCAAACATGTGTTAAGAGCTTAGAATAGTCATTTAATTATGAGCTGTGATACCTTTCCGTGTTAAGCGTATTTTGAAGTGTACGGGTTCTCTTTTTAAATGTCAGGAAAATTCTTATTAACTTTTATTTGAATTTTGAAATAGGTCACACATAAACATATGCTTTTGTGTGCTCTAATATTAAAATGTACACATATAAGTTGTTAAACACATAATTCTTAACATTCTGTTTGAATTTATTTATTTTTATTATATTATTATTCATAAAAGTTAAATTCCTACAGGCATAAACGTAAAAACTGCAAACATATAGGTACATTAAATATAAATAGTCGAACCCGGGACATCAAGCATGATAAACTAATGCGCCAATCACTACATTACGAAGCGAATAGCCAACGCGTCGGAAACATTCGTCCTGGGCCCCGATTACAATGGGAAGTAAACATTTATCTTCAACAATATTTTGAGTTTGGCAATTTAAAAAAAAAAAAATTATCAATAAAATCTTCATATTATGCCTAGTATGTAGGTGAAATTATTCAATTACATGAATCGCATCTGCATTAATAAAAGTTTCAGCTCTTTTACTTCACAAACATCAACAGATGAAAGAATTGAATGGATATAGATGTTCAAATACGGGCAGAATGGTGAATGTTACACAGTGTGTAAAGTGGCCACTTGAACCAGCTAATGACAGGTCACAAGCCCTGTAGATGCCTAGACTTCTATATTTCTTTCTTTAAAATGTTCTTCATTTCTGTTGTAATATGTTAATTTATCTACAAAGTACAATGAAGTTTTCTGTATGAAAAGCAGAATAACATATATTTTTTCTTCTAAACATGTTCAATTATAGGTTACCACCGAAAATACTTTAAATGTTCATGCAAATATACTCTTTTTCGTACAAAAATATCGGTTTTCCTTTATAAACAGTCGAAGATAATTGTGTTAACTTTCCATTGTAATCGAGGCGCAGGTTTTTCGTTCTATTTTTAAACGTGCGGACACGGATTGAATATAATTCTAATAATACTCACAATCAATTAAAGTATGTATTGTATGAATCTTTTTCATAAAAAAGATTTATGAATCTTTAAATTGTCCCCTAGCATAACGGGAGAGGGGATGGCGGGGGGTTAATTACCCTTTCTATTCCACTTCCTTATGGTCACTTAATGAGCCCTCAACATACCCTCTTCCGGAATACACTTCCCCCTCCCGCTCTCCACATTACCCCCCTACACTGACACGACACACGTTATATTCATATCACTGCCAAAATCAGGGTTAATCTATAAAAACACAATCCATAATAATATTTTGTAAAAAGGACTGTTAAATTTAATCCTGTTCTAAAAAATACGAAACATGTTTTTAGTAAATATGACACTAATTCTTTCCGCCATTTTCTTTCACCGCCGTCAAACTCATATTCGCACCTGGTGGCCCACAGGAAGCTGCATTTGTAAATTAAATATAAATAAATTAAAAATATTAAATTCATCATCATTTTCACTATCCCATTTCCGCTCCCTAGTTGGAAAGAATGGTGACCGAGAAAAGCCTCCAGGCATCTCCGTCGGCTGCCAGTTCCCGTGCGTCCTCCCAAACCAGGATTGCGTCCCGTAGTTCTGACGTAGTTAAATGTGGCACCTGCTATTCGTAGCCGCACTTCCGGTTCTTTTTGAAAGCTGACATTTTTTATAAACACTCATTAAATTTTGAATCATGTTTTTTTTTCCGCCCGGACATATATAAAAAACATTTTACTTAATGTGTTAGATTACGAATATTACAAATACGTAGTTTGTTTTACTTTTAATTATTGTGTTTTTTTAATCTGTTTATTATTCTATTTTATTTTATTTTTCATAATGATTTTTTTGTATGACTTTTAAAAAATTTGTATGACTTTTAAAAAATTAATTCATTTATTTATTTAAACTGGTTATGAATTACAGGTACATAATTAAAAAATGAAGAGAACATAAAAAATATTTTAGCAGAATATGTTACCTATATAGATATAGTTGAAAAACGATGTATTCCTCACTAAAAAAAACCGTGACCAGGAACACATTTTACAAGTTTAGTTTAATTTGGTTTATTTGTATTTTATACAAATAATAGTTTAAGAACCAACCTCGTGGTAAAGTGGATAGTGCGTTTGCCTGCCTCGCTAGAAGTCTCGGGTTCAATTCCCAGCTAATATTTAATTCACAAGATGTTTTTACACTGAAGTATTGCTAAAATTGTTTCGCTTAATATCTTCAATTCAGCTGAAAGTGTACTGTGACTAAATTCGATTTCTAGAAAGATAATAAAGTTTACTTTACGAATCAAAGACTGGAATTTAAATCCCTTTCTAAAAGTTTACCAAGGTCAATGAAATTGGCAACTTTAAGAATAATATAGAAAATACGTTAATGCTTCTACGGTTGGGCGTGTCGTATCTATCACACCTGCTCACTCCCACCGAATAACACACCTTTTCTGTTTATCTCTCTCATTTTTTAGACCAAAAAATGGCCTTTCCTCCCATAACGTACGTCGCAGCATGTAAAAATGCCGCGCATTTAAAAAGCACAAATTTCCCGCTTCCATCTCTTTCATTTCGGTATTGTTTTTAGACTTTTCTGCGGTTACGTCTGTCGTGAATCGAAGAGAGGGACAGGTGACAAATTGTCCTCCGTTCACGTTTCCTCTTTTACCGTCGTTAATCTGTCGAAGAGAGAGCGGAATAGATATATATTTAAAGATTTCAGCTGCGGAATCAACCGGGAGCATTGTCAAAGGTAAAGTATTGAGTTTAAAAAATATTCCGAGCCGTTCTTCTAAGAATCTGTCGCGGGGTAAACGAGACGAATATAGAATTCGAATTGTGCGCCGCTTTTCACGTTATTACGAATTTTGAGAAAAGTCACGGAAGGTCTTTTTGGATACAGAAACAACGAACGATTATTAATTTTATGATCTTTTGTCCGAAGCTATGACAGTGAGATTAATATCCGTTTTGAATGCATTTTGACGCTTGTCAAACATTCCGCGTGAAAGGGACGGATACATTTCTCGCGGGAAAGATTGTGTCTTACTAACATTACGAAAGTCTGCAAGGTGAGTATGCAAATGTGCGTGTTTACAGAGGAGCCCCAGTACGCCGACTCCGACCGTGCGTCCGATAGTTTTAAGCGTCACAATCGCGTGCGCCTTTCAAATAAGGAATGATTAATTTTACGGTGTTGCCATATACAAAGGTAAATTTTCAATTGGGAATCGGCGAGTAGGAAAACAATCGCGGCGGGTTTGCGGCGGAGGAAGGTTTGACGGAGTGATATCACATGACAGCGGGAAGCTCTCTGATTGGTCGTCGTGACCGTTCGCTTGTCACCTTCGGCCATCAGTTGAAAAACAGATTTTCTTTCCGCCGGCCGCGGGCGTAAGACAAAACTCTCCGATTTCCCGCTTCTTAATTTGTGCACTAGTTTTGGTTTAGAAAAGTTCATCTAGTTGTAAACTTGTTTACACACTGTATCGGATATTGTGGGTTTGTACAGCAAAACAATATAATCTATTCATTTCGAATGTTTAATAAATTCAAAAAGTATTTTAAAATTAAAAATTATAATTCTTTTTAATTACTGCCCTTTTCAAATATGGCATAATTAACAGGGCACAGGATATAATAAGTGAGAGTGTATTTCACACACACATGCGTTCATTACCGGTCGAGCGTTCTGTCAGGACACACATTGTTTTAATACAATTTTGACAGCTGTCAGTCGATAATTCTAACCTAGAAACTGATAATATTGTATAAATTTTCTGTGACTTTCGATTGAATTAAATGTGCTTTCACTGAAAGGTTTGTTTTTCCACAATATTTTTACAGTGTTATAACAATAATATAAACTAAGATAATAAACTAGTTAATTTGGACAAAATACGGACTGATTTATTTATTAGTGAAGAATTGTGAAAATCAGGAGTGGCATCCCAGAAAATTAATCACGAGTGGAAGATGAGATCAAAGCCTGTAGCCAGGAGGCTACCAACACAAGGTAAGTGCTATTTTCATTTCTATTTTGATACATTTATTACATTTTTTAACCTACACGATTGTGTATTTTCTATTTTGAATACCTATTATTTAAAAAGTTTTATGAGTTTCAAAATCATAAAGAAAGCGTCATCAGTATATATTAAGGTACTAACTAATATTTAAAAAATAAATACCTCTTACTGTTTTACAAATTTTTTAGAAAAATGGTAATTTGAAACAAAGGAAATTAATGCCAGTGGGTACGTAATTCAAAATATGTATATATTAAATTCATCATTATTTATGTCTGCTCCCTAGTTAGAGCATACGATAATTCACTAAGAACAGGTTGACTGGGCCATTCCTTCCTGAGAGCATTGACCATACTTGCCTACTTTACAAAGCATTAGGTTCTTATCCTGGACGTACGCTGCTGACTGTTCGTCAGCAGCTCACGTCAGAAATATAGGACGTGAATCTGACTTGGGAGGATGCACAGGAGCTGACGGCCGACAGGAAGGCATGTAGGCGTATAAGGAACACTATATGCTCCAACTAGGGATGCGAATATGGAATGATAATTATGATTAGCAAAAATCGAGTAATGTTTCGATCTAACAATATTAAATTTAACTAATATTTGTAAATATTAATATATAACCAATTACCGACTTTTATGTATACTGATTTCGAGATGCACCCGTATCTTCGTCAGGACACTCGCTACACCAACATGCAAATTTTAAAATACAGTTTCATCTTTACCATCACCGTAATATACATAGTATTTACGGAAAAACACATAAATTACATGTAAAGTCAAAGAGGATACAAACACTACCTACATGCACTAAAAAATTAGGTTGATAATATTTAGTGTTATATTGGGGAATTTGTAGGAGGTTGAGAAGGTACATCTCGAAACCGGTAGACGTATAAAGCTGGTAAGTGGTCATATACTAATATTTACTAACATTCGTTAAAATGTTTGACCAAACCGTTAACGCTTTAAACATAAATAATCATAAAATTTCGTTTACGTAACGTTACCACAGTGTACGAACTCAAAATTGTCAAACGTATAAGTATTATGAAGTTGAAAATTATTTTTGGGTGAAATAATCTCAATTTTACAAAAAATACTTTGCAGATATCAAGTATGTGCTTAATAAAACACAGTTTAAAATCATAGCCGGCCTTTAAAGATATGGTTGATAGGTGTTTACATGTTAATTAAATCGACTACACGGCTAATTGTAAAGGCAATCACTAGCAGGGGCATCGAAACGGTTGGCGGTTGGCACACCCCTGCCTCCACACTACTGCCTTTATGGCGGAATCTCCCTCTTGCGATGTCGTTCGCTGATTGAAAACAGGGTTAGCACAAATATAAAATCAATTCAATAATAAAATAAGTATTAATGAATAATATGAACTAAAGTAGGCATAATTGAGTTTTCAAAAACGGATTCATGAGAGATAAGAAGCGAATTAATAAACGAACATAAATATTAATGATACATGTTTCACTTTTTACTGGAAATTATATATGACCTATAAACACTGTAAAATGAAACATTTGTCAAAATGTAATAACTTTATTTTCCTTAAGTTATGTTTATGTAATTATCATCTTAAAATTTTGAATCGGTCAATTGTATTATGAAAATCCTTCTTCTCCACTACTACACTCTATTTCTAATTCCCATAACCTTCTTACGTGCTCTTTTTTATCTTGTCTTATATGTATTTTATTATTTTTTCCCTTTACTGTGTAACCTATTCTCCATATTTGTGAAAAACTGTAACTCGATGTACGTATTTTTTTTTATATTCTTATAAAACAATTGAATGTAGTTTTGCAGAAAGCAGCCAGTCCACAATTTCGGAAAAATGAGATATTGATGTTTTACATTTTACATTTTTTACATTTTTTTTTGCACCACAACAGGCCAGGAGGCCTAATTACAGTGGTGAATTACATCACAGCGCACCCAGGCTTGAGAAAAATCACATTTTAATTTTTGTGTTCTCACCGGGAATCGAACCCGGAACCTTCCGTGCGTGAGTCAAGCGTCTTGACCACTACACCACGGAGGCCGCCATGTTATCGGGTGCAGTAAGGTTGATTCTATGTTCTGCTAAAAACAGCCAGACCGCTTTCATATGAAAAAACTGTATTAATCACCTCCGGAAAAAGGTGTCGATCACAAAAACGGCATTTCTCAATTTGCAGTAAACGTCCACAAAACTAGAAAAATCTTATGGTACTTTAAAAAACTTTTAAACTGGTCAAATACACAATAAGATTCTTGTTTGTAATACATAAAAAAAACTTATGTATTCATTGTTTATCGTTTGTTAAAGTCAAAAACATTCAAGATATTGTGTAGATTTTATAATTAACTCTTTTCACAAAATGACTATTATCTCAGTTTCACTTTTCTATGGCTGGCTGCTTTCTGTATAACTACGTTCAATTGTAGTTTTTCCTAAATAAATATGTATGTAGGTATATTTACGCAACAAGAGGAAAAGTGATTCAATAGTTCTTTACTCAAAAGTATTACATATTTGAAAAAAGGTATCTGTTTATAAAACATTTTCAATAAATAAAAAAAATACCTAGGACCTAATATATACATACAATTTGTTGCTGGTTAATTAAAATAATGAACCAACAAATGTAGGTATACAAAAAACTTTGTTTGCAGTTTGACTGGAATTACGTACGTGTACGTAAAATTTTTCAAGAAAAAAAAACTTGCATGTGTTAACCGCATGTATAAGAGATATATTTTTTTAAGAACTTTTTTAATTTTAAAGAAAGTATTTTGTACATTTATTTAATAATTAACAAATGTAATCATAATAATTTTGAGATTATGTTGTTTGTTAATACTGTTGTTACATGATTGCCTAAATGCTTTGTAACGTAATAGTCTTTATTTTGATAAATACGCAAGTAACGATTTTACATAAAAAAAACGTAAAATAACGTATGGGTTTTGTCCCAATAAACTATAAACTAATTGTTATACTTTTCGGATCAATACTAAATGTTAATTAAGGGAAATAAATAAATAAAATTGGGAGCTTTCATAAAAACTTTTAAATTGAAAAAACGTAAAAATATAATGCGCTTTAAATAATTATAGTCAAGAAAAGCGGGTTCTCCGAAACGGGAATTTTTAGGTGTCTACGTAAGAGCCCATTACACTTAGTTTTATAATTAATTTGAATGTTTGCATGATAAACATATACAATAAATACTTACAGTATTGTTCAAATCATTAGAATAAAACTTTTCATAATCATGAAAAACCTGTTTTTTTTAATTGAATTTTTTTATTTTATTAATTTATTGCATAAATAAGTATACACATTAAAAACCGAGGAACCTACATAAAAACATTGATAAGAAAATGCGTTCTCTGGTGAGGATATTCTCTATCTAACATGGCTCAGCTTGTTCTAAAATAGAGATTTTCATGTTTTAAATAATAAGTAGTTCTATACTTATATAACAATAACAAAACTAAAACGAATTAATTATAAATGCATAGCTAATTAAATATATGAATTTAATAATCACTAATAAATATATATGTATATGTGTGCCAATACGTAATGGTATTTAAATATAAATAATATAGTAAAATATATAATAAAAAGCAAATATAAAGTAATGTAATACATGATAATATAAATTATATATGTACTAATTTTATAAAGTAATATCTAGGTTTATTAGTCCAAATATATTTTTAATTGATTGTAATTAATAAAGGATATAAAGTAATATCTAGGTTTATTAGTACAAATATATTTTTTATTGATTGTAATTAATAAAGGATAAGCATATCTACATTTTCGAGAAACTTCGATGTTCATTCATGAAATGCTGTAATTTTTACCGCGTGTAAGAAATCATTTTTTTTATATCAAATTTCCCGTTTCACTGAACTTCCCCTTTGGCAAGAATAACGTACACATTACTTTCCTAAGTTGAAATCGAGAGCTCATCAATTCCAATATGGTATAGACTATGGACATATTGGGAGCGAACCAAGTTACTTCTCACAAATTTTAAAAATACATCGTTGATCAAATTTATCAGCCCTATCGTTAAAGTTTCGGGAGGGGGCGCTGTGTGTGAAAAACACATCTAGCTGTAGAGAGGGTAGTTAAGGTTGTGTAAGGGGTGAATATGGTTGACTAAATGACCTCCACTTACATCCCCAGAACTCATTAGATAATAGCTTCAGTAATCTACGAGTTCAATTCACCGTTTTATTTTTTAACTGCGGTCGTATAGAAGAGTGGGTAAAATTTTTTTACCTTAAGTAAGTGGTTAAATAATATAATTGTTTTTTATTCAATTGTTCATAAAATAAAAACCAAATTGCGGGAAAAGTTTCTTGATCCGAAATATCACTTTTTGTTACAATTAAAAATTAATAAGGGTCTATGAAATACTGTCGAGTAAAAAAACTTTTTTTAGTAGTTCTTAACAGTAGCAAAATATTTTTTTTTTAATGTATAATTTTGAATTCCCACGAAAACGATCCATTGCACTGGCCATGCCCCTAATACATCACGATTCGTGTAAATTTTGAACTTTGTTTGTGACTGTTTAAATTTAAATAGAACATCGTCACGAATCTTGACGTCTCAACTATTAAGTCTTAACGTATTGCGTTTTGTAGATACTTATTTTTTGATAATTTATTTTTTAAAGTTATGCATGAAAACATTTCTCCACAATAAGTATCCATAGTGAATTATACTATTAATTTTTCTCTATCCATTTCATATATTTTTATCGGTATTCGAAGTATGTGAATTTTACTTCAGTTTGCGCATAACTGCGCAGGCGAAAGGTTGTGAGCGGGTTTGTCGCAATTTTTTAGAGGTGATTAATAAATGATCACCGAACCTATCTCAGATCGAACAACAGACGAACATTTAACAACAAACTAATAAAAAAATATTTGATATAGATAGTTACTAAAAAGATTAGTTAACTTATAGCTGATTTTTTAAATATTTTTAAAAACTAGGCACTGATTGTGTAGATGTCAAATTTTTAGGGGAAGCATTGGTTCCACCCAATCTATAGACGGACCGCGCATGTTATCTACGTATGTATAACCAGATATTATAGGCATGTATGTATACCTAATGCTTTACAGAATGATCATCACCGCGCATCTGCTTCAATGCTATTGGTCGAAACAAAATACGCCCACGCCAATGACAAGATATCGAGACAGTAAACAGATAACTCCGCGCCACACTAAAATAAACTCTATTCTACCTACACAGAGAAATGCATTTCCCGCACGATGCGCTCGGCGTATGGAAGAAGATTCGAGGGATCCCCTAGTGCGATAGTTTGTGAGGCCAAAATACGCTTTTGAACAGTGTGTATAAGGTTTATTTTGGAGTGAACCATGAGATAAATGGAAGATACTTGAAGATCCCCAAGTAAATACGGGCAGGTTTTCAGCTTAGAATCGAAATGTATTAAATTCCATTCACGGAAAATGCTCCCTTATCGGCATCCAAATAGTATCTAACTTGAAATAAGTACAAAAAATATGTGTGTTTTTTATTCGATAGTTATTTTTTGTATTACCGTCTGTTCTGTTCGTTACTAACCTAGGCCAAAATGTCACGATAAAGATACCGATTTTGCACAAAAATCATTTAGAATATTTAACTCCGTTTAGATACCGTAGAACTCTTGTTTCAGTCAACCGGATTTCCGAATATCCGGATCATTATCAGGAAATAAATAATAAAGATAAGGTATGCTATTGTAACAAACAAAATGCTCTTAAACGAGTTTTTTCGTTTAAGTGATGAAAATGTTTAAGTAAGTTTTAAATGTGATTCCAATGAATGATGAAATCAGGCGAGAGTGTAAATCTGAGACAAGTATAATTGATAAGATTAAGAAAGGGTCTCTGAGATGGTTTGGTCACGTAGAACGAATGGACGACGAGAGAATGGTAAAACAAGTATATATGGCAAAAATGAACGGCAACGTTAGACGAGGACGACCAAGGAAGACGTGGCATGATCAGATAAACCAAAATCTTAAGTCTGGTCATGTCAAAAGCAGACAGAACCGAAGGGCATGTATGACAAGATGTATGAATGTGGAAGAGGCTAGGAGTGTATGCCAGGATAGACGTGTGTGGCGGTCCATTCTCTCTGCCTACCCCTACGGGGAAATGGCGTGATGGTAGTAGTAGTAGTAGTAGCCAATGTAATTAAATAAATAAATTAATTAAAATAAGTAAATTTCGCCCTTTTTTCAATATATTGCCTCAATTTAATGGTTAATCGAATTGTCCGGATTCCTGCATATCAAGATAACGTCTAGCACTCGTTAATCCGGATAGTTAGAGTTCGACTGTACTTTTATATTTGTATTTGTTGATCTGTATTTTTTTGTATTTACCATAACATGCCAGGATGACCAATCAGAGTGGTGAATTACATCACAAAATTCACAGGCTTAAGAAAATAATATTTTTTTTAGTGTTCTCACCGAAAATCGAATCCGGGACATTCCGTGCATGAGTCAAATGTCTTAGCCATTACACCACGGAGGCCGCTATAGTAACTCTTGTTATTTATTTTCATATTTTCTGGTGAAAGTGTAATAATAATCAAATCAAGTAAAAAACATTATTTGAAAAAAAATCTTCATTGATCTCTCTAGGTATTGGTAAACTTAACCACAAATTTAAAACAATAAAAATAATTATCATTTGAATATTCAAATTCACGTGTTCAAATCTAATAAGAGTATACCTACTTATATTTTTTAAATAAAACACATTAGTATCTTATCTACCTATGTTTAGATTTAACGTTTTTTTAATCTGTTATTTAAAGTGCATGAATTTACGCAAAAAAATAGGTTTGTTGGTATACATGTGTAGTCTAACTGTCAGCATAATTGATAGTGACAGACCGAAGTTTCATTATCGGTTTCGGCCAGTTTCGTCCAATAAAATGAGTTTCTGCCACGATTTTTTTTTAATAAAAGAAATATTTGCGTTCTTATGATTTACCCAAATATTTAATTTTGAGGGCCATTTTCAGCGAGTTGTAAATAGCTCACGATCAGAAAATGGTAATCAAGTTGGGGTAGAGTGGGATTCGAACCACGGATCTTTGAGCCGTGAGTCCGAGACACTAGCCACGGGACCACAACCCGATTTTTAATTTCAGTTTCAGTTTCGGACAAAAATTGTTTGAAACTTAGGCTCAGCCGAAACCTGCAGTCGCGATGTGTCGGATTTCGTTCGGCTGTAGGTACTCGGGTGCATCTTATGTTGTAAAATATGTTTTTTTGCAATTCTTTTTTAGTTAGTAAGTTAAAGTTCCTATTGCGTACACTAAAGAACTGTTACATTAAATATAAGCTATATGTAGGTTTAACATAACAACGAATCATTAAATTTATACCTTTTATTTCAGTGAGTATTTTATTTAACTCGTAAGGTTCAACATAAAAAACGCCTAATTTTAAGGGTTTTGAAGTGACTTTCAACTTAATTAAATAAGTTTCGGCCGAAACTAGAACGGAAGCCAAAATTAAGTTTCGGTATCGGCTGAAAATCTTGTAACGGTCGGTCACTTACAATTGAGATTTCCTTCATTAGCAGCGCGGATTAAAATTCCATGGCTTCGGTATATATATTGTAATAGTACAAAAATCTAATTAAAAATTAGCTAATTAATTATTTACTCTGGGAAAAAGTTAAGCATGCTACCAGGATCGCAGAACAAAGCGGTGGTGTATTCACCGCGCTAATCCTCTGTGTCTCCCGGGGATGTTTGGGTATAGGAGTGTCTGTATGTAGTCGGCTGTCAGTGTGTGAGAGATAGATCTGTCAGCGGCGCGTCCCGACTGCTCGATATAGCCGGCGCATGCGCAGCGCGCCTCACCCGTGCCACCCCTCGGATATTCCCACCCACCTCCGCCTCGTGTATTCCTGGTCCTACCCATCTCATCTCCCCATCTTGGAATTTCTCTGGGCCGCGATTATGAACGGCTTATCTTCATCGGTGTATACTGAAAGTATCTAAATTTGTATGAAAATTCTAATTATCTTCGTCGGTAACCGGTAATTGAACATGTTTAGAAAAAAAATTCTAAGCATATTCTATTTTTCACTAAGAAAACTTAATTTTACTTTGTAGATAAAATTGAAGATAAATGTTAACTTCCCATTGTAATCGGGGCCCTGGGGTTTGTTTCGTCTTTATGCTGTCGGTAAATCATCCGGTATTAGATTAACCCGGTTTAATATGACTTGAATGCAGTTATCTAGAATTATCTAGGTTGTGTTTATGAAACGATACGCAATTACTTTAGATGAGATTTATTCTTCATTGAAGTTACAAATATCAAGAATAATTGACAACGAAAAGCTTTAGAGATTAAACGTTACTTCAGATGCTTTCGGTGTGAAAAAGAGAACGATCTCTTTTTTGTTCTTCTTTATAGCATTTTGACATCCCGATTCCCGTAAAAACATACCTATTTTTGTACCATATATTGATTCCCCGGTTCGATTCCCGGCAAAGTCAACACGAAATATATTTATTAATAAAAAATGAATACACCCAAACTATTATAATTTCTTTGTCAGCACTCAGTGGTGTATAGGGCACTGTATTAGAATCCTTTACTGCATTGTTTTTTGATACTCTTTTTACGCGGTACTGTGTGAAACGCATCCTCCATATAAAAAGAGGTCCCAGTGTATTTTTTTAAAAGTGCAATTCATGATGTCTATTTTTTGATTGTCTGAAAGATAACCGCCAAAGTACATGGATATATTTTTTTTAAAGAAAAAAATGTGTTTACCGATGTTTTATATCTATGTATAATTGAACGTAGCTATGCAGAAAGTAACCAGCCATAGAAAAGTAAAACTGAGATAAAAGCACATTTTTGAAAAGAGTGAATAATCAAATTTATCCAAGTTAGAGTGTTTTTTTACTTTGACATATGATAAATAATACATACATTTGTTTTATTTACAATACAAAAAGAGTTTAATGATGTATTCGACCAGTTTGAATGATTTTAAAGTCTGGCTGACCACTCAACCTAAGATGTACATTTTGCAGAAAACAGCCATCTCTAGTAAAACTCTGATGTATGTTGTATCATTATGTATTGAACATGTTATTTTATATTTATATATTGTTGAAATCAATTTCTTTTCATGTTCCCAACCATGTCACCAAAAGTCAAAATCTGCTATTTATTAAATCTTCTAAGAGCAACGTTTGTTTTTATGCCCCAATGTCCAGAATGTGTAGATTAGTCAATTCATCACATGACTTGGAATTCTTTGGGATAGATCTTCCGGCTTTTCGTAGATCTCTTCGCGACGAAAACAGTGTGGGATGAAGTTGGATTGGCATGGTTTAGCTTGAAGTCTTATGTTTTTATGAATATATTGTATACCATTATTGCATTGCCCTTGTTTGTCCTTGCTACATAGTTTTATGTTATTTTTGTTCAGTTTCTTGTATTCATGTAACTGTTGTAATTGGCTTAGGCCGTATATATAATAAATATATTAAAAAAATATATTTAAAAAAATAAGGGTACTGAATTGTAAGTTGGAATGATGGTAATTTTTTAAAGCCTGGCTGGCCACACAAAATAAAATATGCATTTTGCAGAAAACAGCCACATCTCATATTGAATGATACCTTGTTCAAACTTTGAATGCATAAGGTGACATTCTGTTAACATGTTTTTTCATTACAGCTATTTTTAAATTAACTCATTTATAAAATTAAAATACTTTCGTATTTATCCACTTTAATTTATTTAAGAGAACCATATTTCTGAAGGCATTAATTTTCCCATCAGCATCTGTTCAGCAGATTTTTCTAGAGATATTTGTGTATTCGGAAAATTGAGAAATGTTGTTTATGTGATCAAAACTATTTTCAGGTGATTATTACTAAATCTGATTTTCGAGAAACACATTGTCCCAACAGTTCCAGGCGCCATGGCACCATCTTTATTGTGTTCTTAGTCATCAAGATGCAAAGCAAACGATACACACCTCATGAAATGAGCGATAAAAGACGCGATTTCAACCTAATATGCCATTACAAGGAATCTGTCACATAAAGACATGAAGCAATCGCATTGTTCTGCATTAAGACGAGACGACTGAACCCGATTCGTACTTAACATAATGCTACCATTATCCAAAGCACTTAATTGGATAATTTATTTTAATTGTACTCTGGATTCAGTTAATAAATTAAGAACTGCATATGAAATTTGCATTAGAGAAATTAATTTAAGCTTTTAAATCTCTAATTATAAATCAAACCCCGTTTTAGTTATCAGATTTCTTTCTTCCGTGATACGTTAATATGGCTAATCAATACATGCTTTTTTGGTTCTTACGCATCTTAAAAAACAAAACACCGTGATGGTTTCTGTTTGTTACTATATTTGTACACTAGAACCTTTTTTTACATGCAAACGCAGTAAAAGTAGTAATCGTATAATACAATTCGGAATTTAAAAAAAATTCAAATGTTTACTTTTTATTATACCTATTATTAAAGAAAAAGCGGACTGTAAATTAAAAACGAGTTTCGTTCAGTTTTGTGATTTGGAAATATTTGAGAAAGGATAGGAACATCGAATGGATACCTACCTTTAATATGATCTAAATGTTCTTCAATTTCTGGCACTGAATGACAAAATGAACTATAAAATATAACAATGTTTTCCACGACGCGCGACGATTCCAACCACTTTTTATCCGATTTTATGTCAAGTCAAAAATGTTGTTTTGTTTTTGTTCTAAATCCGAATCTTCTAATTTTGAATATCTTCTATCTTGATGTTAGGTAGGTACTAGGTACCATAAGGATGGGTCAAAGGAAGGATGGGAACGAAAGGTAACCGCCCAGGAATAGTATCGATAAATGCTGTTATTTATTTAACACCTATATTTTATCATAAACTTTAACAAGGCAACAAAATGCTTTGAAATAGGGAAATATCAAATACTACGAATACCGATAAAAATATACGAAATCGATTTAGAATTATTAATTGTATTTTTAAATTCAATATGGATATTGTGGAGAAATATTTTCACACATAAATGTAAAAAAGAAATTTAATAAAAATACGTTGCCTAAAAAACGTGACATGTTTGGCTTTAGTTATTGTGACGTCAAGATTCGTGATAATGGCCGGGAAGAAATAAACATGAATTGTGATGTATTGGGGGCGTAACCAATGGAATGACCATTTTTGCGGGAATTCAAAATTACGAATTTAAAAATATTTTTTATGCTACTAATAATTGCCAAATTTTTTTTTTTTTTACTGGACAGTATTTCATGGACCTTTATTACTTTGAAATTGAAAAAAAAAGTGTAACTTTTACCCACATTTGTTACGACGTCACTTTCATCACTATCCAGAGTCTGAGTAATATTTCCATCCAAATTTTTAGGTTTACTGAATTTGAACAAAAAATTACTTTTTGACTGCAGTGACTGTTTTCCTGTGAGTTCCATGTATGCCTCTTGGTCACGAGGCATACAATATGTCAAATCATGTTGAAATTGTAGAGCGATGTCGATATAGGGAATTCTAAAAATGAATTAAAAAAAATATGAGTATATCGGGGTAGGGAGGTCCTTAAAAACTAACATTTAAAATCTACCCGAGGCACCCGTTTATTTTGTTCTATGATATAATAAAAAAAATTATCATAAAAATTTTAAATTTTTTGGACATATTGATAATACCCAAATTCAAACATTTAATACTGAACGACGAAACATTTTTAAAATGTACCTCTGTTTTTTATTCGATTACATTTAAAATACAATCATCTACAAAACATTATGTCATCATCATTCATGTATTAGTACGCCATTATAAACATTAAAAACACATTGTTTTCGTAGAACAACTTTACAAAAAGGTGTCATCACAAAACAAAAACGAGGATATTGACAATTAAAAATTTCAAAGAAAATTACAATAACGCCAAAATAACACGACAAAATGAGTAAAGTTAATGTTAAAGGTTTCAAGGATCCAAGGTGTTCAATCTGTTGTGCATAATATGGTGCCAGCAAATCACTCCCAGGCTCAAAAAAGATATTAAAAAAATAATACAAAACGGTACCTGATGTTAAATAACCTGTAAAATGATTGAGGGGCACCGTAAATAATTAAGTGTAGTTTGTGTTTAAAAATTATCTCATTTTCGGGTATTGTCTTTTACCCCCTTCTCATATTAAGGTGGGCGGTTGTATGTTGAGCCAAAAATGTAAAATAAAACCAATTAAAATCTGTTTTGATAACAATTTGGGTGATACGAAAGTTAATTGAAATTAAAATAAAATGTTAAATGAAAAATAATTTTAATGCATTGCTATGTCTGTAGGTACATAAAATATGTGTATATATATAGTTGGATAATTTATATAGCGCCATTTTTGTAAAAATCACCTCAAGGGCGCTGTACAATTAATAAATATCCCAGTACGTCTTGCAGCTACAGGGCGCATGGACAGTTGGGATTCTAGTTCCTCGTTTTCAATTAAGATCAATCAAAAATTATAACAGATATGAGCTAGATTACAGGACGTCTTGCAGCTACAGAGCGCATAGATGTATTTCGTTGAGATGAACAAAGATGAAGAAATATAATTAAATTCAGTCATTTACAAGGCTAACGACCTGTCAATGGCTGAACAAAGTTAGCATGTTATACACGGTCTTACTTTTACCATTTTTTTTATTTAAAAAAAAAATCTAAAATATTTACAAAATAGTCTTAAATTAAAGTCCTGCTGAGTTGCATACTTACAACTCGTCGTCAGGTTCTTATAAATTGCATCGATTATTCACACTTAACCTACATTAATAATAATTTTACTTGAAAAACATTACATATTACATTATCAAAAATTAAAAACTATCACTAAAACCAAAAACTTTTTTCTATTAACCACAATTTGAGCAAACGTCTCACTCCTGTATTTAACTCAGTATTTTTAATATTGTTTAGTAACATGTTAAATATTTTAGGTATACTGTATTGCAGTGTCCTTCTGCCATATTTATTGCAATATCTAGGAACAGCTAGCCCTTCCATACTAGTAAACCAGGTGTTGTAATTATGTACCAACTTGTGTTTATACTTGGAGTGCGACGCATGCTGACAAATTAATTTGTACCAAAGTATAGCCCTAACAGATAATTCTACTTATGTTTGAACATCCAGATTTTTTAAACTAAAGCCTCAGATGTAAGTGAGATTCTTACGAATCATTTCACCTTCTATTAAATGTCATTGTAGGTTTATATCAGTTTTTATTGGTTTTATCGATTTTTTGCATAATAGTAAATGTAAGGCTTCCACAATATATCTCATTTTCAATTTTATTTATTCATACATATGTGCATTACGAAATGTAAAATCTTAAGTCTAACATTACAAATATTTTTTAAAAAGGCAATAAAATTAAGTGTGTATAAAAATAACACGTAGGTAGATCTTGAAAATATTTTTAAAAAATGAGAGAATCTTATAACGAAAAACTCTTAAAGATGTGAAAAATATCAATGTCCAAAGCGATATTGTTTAACATAGAGGTAGCCCTTCCGACAATTATCATTAATATAATTGTTTCGCCATCCCTATTAAGATGTAAATTGTTCCATCTTCAGGAAATCCATTCATGTTAAATATTAAATCTACAACTTGACTACAAACATTTGAACACACTAATTCAAATAAAACTAACTTCCTAAACGATAGAGCAAGCTACTGCAATTCATATTGTGTTTTAGTTCCTATCAGTAATTAAAATATACCATCAAAACATTTGGAAGATTAATCATATTCACAGTACCTAAACGGGAACTATTATCTTAAAACTCATATAAGGCTAATCGGGTTGTGGTCCCGTGGCTAGTGTCTCGGACTCACGGCTCAAAGGTCCGTGGTTCGAATCCCACTCTACCTCAACTTGATTCCCAGTAGTGATTTATTTACAACTCGTTGAAAATGGCTATCAAATTTAAATTTTTGGGTTAGTCATAAGAAAGCAAATATATAAAAAAATACGCAAGGCGTTTTTGGAAATTGAGATGTTTTAGAAAAATAGCATGACACGAATTATACTAAGAAATAAAAATGTATTTCTTATTTCATATCGATTTTACAACATTATAATTATTACCTACGTTTCTCACACAGCGATAATTATGTTTTGAGTAAAACGTGACATTTTTATTCAGAGTTTACGTTTTCAGGTATAATTTATGACCGATTGTTCGCCGTATAAAAGAAAGACAGTCAATCGCACTTTATACGAAAATAAGTAGCATAAGAACTGAATCACAAGTCAACCAGTTTTAATCGCAAGTTCTGAAATAACGTGCGTTTTCACAAAATGGAATAAGAACATTTATAATTCATCATTTTGTAACCTTAGAAAATACATTAATTTACCTATTTTCAACCCCACTGATATTATAATAATATAAAAAATTGATGAGTTTTATTTTGAAGTGGAATGTATAAAACTCAATATTTTTACATTTATTTATAATCATATTATTATGTACATAAAATTGTACATTTATACAAAGTTGCTTTAACTATCTAACTAAGGTTATTTACCCCATTCTAAACCAGTCAAAATAAATAAAAAAACAACAATTAATACATAAAAAAAAATAAACAAAGGTAGTAGACATAGCGGAAACATATTGAAAATAAAGTGAAAAACATAGTAATATAGTTTAAAAAAGTGAAAAAATGTAAAAAAACACGCAAAAAAACATATTTAAAACCCAGTAAAATACGTAGTAAAAACAAAATTCATAGTTAGAAACATAGTAAAAGACCCAAAAAAAATATATATTTATCATCATCCCATATCCGCTCCCTAGTTGGAGCATATGGTATCCTCAAAGAGCGTCCATGCATCTCTATCGGATGCCATCTCCTTTGTGCCCTCCCGAATCAGGTTCTCGTCCGAAGTTCTGACATAAACTGCCGATGAACAGTGAGCAGTGAACGTCCAAGACGTCGAGAACCTGATGCCTTGTAAAGTAGGCAAGCGTAGTCAAGGCTCTCAGGAGGCATCCGCAGTATATGGGCTAGCCAACCGTATCGCCTCCGCTTGACGAAAGTCGTCACCGGAGTTTTTCCGTATATATATATTTTTTTATTTTATTTTATTTTATTTTATTTTATTTTATTTTATTTTATTTTATTTTATTTTATTTTATTTTATTTTATTTTATTTTATTTTATTTTATTTTATTTTATTTTATTTTATTTTATTTTATTTTATTTTATTTTATTTTATTTTATTTTATTTTATTTTATTTTATTTTATTTTATTTTATTTTATTTTATTTTATTTTATTTTATTTTATTTTATTTTATTTTATTTTTATTTTATTTTATTTTTGCACCACAACAGGCCAGGAGGCCCAATTACAGCGGTGAATTACATCACAGAACACCCAGGCTTGAGAAAAATCACATTTAATTTTAGTGTTCTCACCGGGAATCGAACCCAGAACCTTCTGTCTGTGAGTCAAGCGTCTTGACCACTACACCACGGAGGCCGCCATATATGTAAAAAACATAGTAAAAGACGCAATGAAAAAAAAAGGACTTATACAATAAAAAAAACACTTAAAAAAAAGTAGTAATAACTGAGTAAAAAGTAATGAGGATCTTCATATATTAAAACTAACAAATTAATCAATAAAAGATATTATAGATACCTGCATACCTACTACCTACTATATATAAACAACGTATATAAATATATTTCTATTTTTGCGCTTTTGTAATCACAAACTGTTTGACTAAACACTAACCCTTTTTTATTTAATCCAGTTATTAAAATCGCGAACTTAAATTGAAGTTACATTATATATATTTTTTTACCAACTAACTATATTATATGCACTCTTTTTTTAAAGCGTATTGTCCAGATGTTTATTGATATTTACCTTCATGTTATACTTTTTATTTATAGTATTCTTTAATAATATTAATGTTTCCACTTTCTGTTTTGTTGTATCCCAACTCAACACTTGGTCTCATGGAGCTAACTCCTCCTCCTCAGGGATACCTTATTATTTTTTTGTAATATGTATTTTTATATAAATAAGTTAATATCAAAAAAAAAAAATACTTTGTGAAAAACTAAGCAAAAACATACACATATCTAAACAAGAAAGGAGAAAACTCCTATCACTGTTTAATGTATGATTTTCAAATGTAAAAAAAAAAAAAACATTTGCAACATTGATGTATGCACTAGATTCAATTAAATTCAATTAAATTTCAATTAATTTGTTGTAAATAAAACATACTTTATTATACATTTTTATGTTTTTTCATTATGTATTTTTGTATTATTTAATTTGGTACTCACTCTTATTTGGCATATTATTTATTACTCCTATTTCTTATTATAGTATAGAGTGAGTTTCTAGAAACCATATCTCAATTATCATTTCATTTTGTTTTTACATAAATATATTCTTATTCTATTGATTTCAATGATACTTTTATTTGTTATATTTGATTATGTATGAATCTAAATTTGTATAATTCATATTTTAATATTTACATCTGATTATCTTTTTTACATTGTATTCTTTGGAATTTTATTATTTATTACTTATACCTTGTTTTTCTGTTTTGTTATTCTATTGCTATATTGTTATCACATGTCATTATAATTTAATCTAATTAATTTTACTATATATTTTTTATTGTTAGTTATTATGGCTTGACACGGGCATAGCCTAGAAAGCCTTAATACGTTCATTAATATTTAAACAAGTGTAATTTTGAATGAATGAATAAATAAATAAATAAATTACAAACTAAAATTTAATACGTACGTATTATAAATAGACAAAAAATATATAAAGAGACTCTTGTCCCCTTCGGATACATGGAACAGATCAACATCCAGAGCGATGTTGTTTAGCATAGCGGTAGCCCTTCCAACAGGCATAACCATCGGCAGGTTGGTCCTGTATATCGGAATATTAAACAATTTATGCTGAGGCTGTCAGGAACATATGACATTAAACACCCGTCTGGTGTTGCATTTAACTGAGGCTTCGGAACTTATCTTTTAATTGATGGGAAATAGTATTTAACGCCCAGCGGTCAGTAAATGTGGAGCGGCGTAAAAGGGCGCGACATGCAGCATTGAATTCACAGTAAACTGGCGTCGACGGTTAGTCTTTTTTACTCTACTGCGCATTTTGCACGGCATGGTTGATGCGGCATGCCGCAATAACGCTCATTTTTAGAACATAATTTGAACCTACCGTTCTTTAAAGCATCATCTCTATTTAATTATACTTCAGTGATTTACAGAAATATGCGACTGAAGTAAACCAAAAGTGTTTTCTAAAATAAGACATTTTGTGTAATTGATTGAAGAGTGATAATTTGATATTTTTTATGAATTCGTATTGCTGTGTAAGAATACTGTTTTGTTATCATATTTTTTTGAACGATTAGTAATATGAATATGATATAAATAGAAATAAAAAAAACTAAGAATTCTCATCTGTTCATTTGTGATGAAGTAGGTAATAAAACGTGATACCTCCGAACCCGGCTGAACTTCCGGTGCTCCATTATCCTGTCTCGTCCTTCATTGAGAACATGCTTATTCAAGTCCTGGAATGATAATGAGGAAGAAAAAATATTCGCAGATTTACCGACAGATACTTCTCAACATCCTCGACCTTCTTCCTGCCACGGGACAAGGAAAGATCTGGAACAATCAGGAACAATCGACCTGGACTTATTCAGGGCTCTCTCGGTGAATAGGAGCGGATGGGGAGATGAAGAATGAATGGGTGGAAGGAATTCACGTAATTTGTTTGTCTTTGTGGCCGCGGTGGTGTGTTTTAAATTATATACAGGACCGGGCTCAATAAAAATATAATATCAGTATTTAAAAAAAATATTACTTTATGTTTTATCAAGTTCACATTTAAAAAAATCACTTTATGAGAAATGCCGATTAGTTTTAGCAAATAACAATACATTTCTCAAGAAAACAGTTGGGTTCCCATTAAGAGTTTATGGCAATTTAACTTAATTTAATTTAACTGTGTGATTATAAGCAGAGCAAAAAAATATAAATAATGTGTTTTAAACATACAAATTAGTGAATGTCCACAAAGTTAATATAAGCAAAAGTTCAATATACCTATTGACATTTTATTTAATCTGACACCAGTATATACAACATTTTTTTTAGTCATGAAGCTATCACAATAACGACAGTGTATTGTTATTATTAATAATTTTTAATCCAACAAAAAATCTAAAATTGCCGAATCAATTTTACCGTATAATACAAATGAATATTATTTTTTTATAAAACAACATGGAAACAACTAAAATATAAATATGAACAAGTATTTAAAAAAATGTTTCTAGAAACAAAATCGCAAGTAAAGAAAATAAAAAGAATAAAGTTTTACGGAAAAGTAGTACAATAAAAAGTATTATATTATATGCTTATGGTTATCTAAGTATTTGTAGTAATTTCTTAAGAGAGTGAATGGATCCACTCTGCAGTGGAACGGGAAAGCGTATTATTGAAGCATTTTAGGCGTTGTCATAGGCTTCAGTCTCTTTGACGAAGTACGACAGCGAAACATCAAAATTATCGATTCTTTAATTCTTTGATCCATTTTTTTTACAAACGAAAATCGTCGAGCTCATAAAAACACGTCTAACCATAGCGGCTGCCATAGACAAAGTAAACAATTAAAAAAGCTGAAAAATTTAGCATACGCCAGGGGCATGTACACCAACATAATAAAAAAAATGACAAACGGACTCTCCAAACCCGCGAAATTAAAAAAATTACGTAATTTTCTGAACACGCCTCGTATTTGTAAATAAAGGAAAATATATAATGTTTGTGTAGATGAAATGTGTCTCAGAAACACTACTTTTATACTATAAGTATAATAAATAATCTAACGTAGTATTATAGTATCTTTGCGAGATGATTATTATACCATTAATATAATAATTTTCTCTAAGTCTCTTATAACGAGCGTCTTACTGAGGATGCGGCAGTAGACACGTGCTACGTATGCCGCATGCCTCAGGGAACCTAAACCCAAGTTGCCTGTTCTTTAAACCTGCGGGCTCACGCCGTTCTAGAAAGCCGTCGATGACGACCTTTCGACTTTATTCGGCGGAACTAAGAGGCACTGGATTGACGTGGGAGGAGGCGAGAGTGCTGGCGATAGGGCCTCCCGGAGGCAACTGGTGATGTCCACATGCTCCACTTAGAAGCGGATGTGGAAAAGAAGAAAGATAATAATTTTACCCAGTATTACAGTATCTCTTTAGTACTATAAAACTAGGTTTGCTTTGGTGCATTTCTTCTCTTGCTATACCGCACTGGCGCCGGCCCTTTTAAGTAACACTGAACTAAAAAATCGGAGGCACTGCACAGTTTGCGCACTGACGCCGTCGCGGTGCTTAATTCATTTTATAGTGGTTTCCATTTTTGGTCGTATAAATATTTTTATTGCAGAACCGGATAAATAAATCATGTCATTTTCCAATTAAGATTTTCCTTTTAAAAATTTAACTTCCGTAAATTCGTTTCGCAGCTAGGAAGATTCTCGTTGCAAAAAGGAAACCAGAATCCGGTGAACTAGGTCATTGGGGGAGTGTATCTTTTCATTATTTTGCATAGTGCATTTTTAGCAGTATACAGATTTACAGTATCTACCTTTGGGATTTCCATGTTTACCACGAACAAATTATTCACAATGAAAATATAACATAAACGATGGATACCAAAAAATAACAGTATCAAA
Source organism: Micrasema longulum (assembly GCF_059751315.1). Lineage (NCBI taxonomy): Eukaryota > Metazoa > Arthropoda > Insecta > Trichoptera > Brachycentridae > Micrasema > Micrasema longulum. The sequence continues at coordinate 24,052 of NW_028277872.1, read as the reverse complement.
TTTTTATCACAATTTTGTTATGGTATGATTTGTGACTAAACACTATTTAAAAAATAATTCGTTTTTTTATCAAATATGCAATAAGAGGGTCTTAAAATATAAGATTGGAAAATAAATCAATGTCCCACAGCCAAACCAATAAAGTTGTTTGAAGAAAAGCCGGAAAACAAAAAAAATGACAAAGGCTTGAATATATTTCAAATTGAAAATAAAGAGTATTAAAAAAAAACATTATTTTATATTACATAAAAGGAGTAGTGAATTAATGTAAGTTACTATAAAATCACATATTAAAGAACATTGGAAATATTTTAGCCATAACATGTTAAAATAGTGTTAGAACAAGTATAAATGTAAATATTGTGTTGTATATATTATTTTATATAACAGAACTAAATAAATAAAATGATCCAAAAAAGCATATGAACTAACCGTACATTTATATAGTATGATTTAAACAGTGTTTTAGATTCACCATTCTGTTTTAAATTCTTCCATCTTTAAGTTATCGAGAATATATCTTCCTCAAAACGGGTATTCCCAGTGAGTAATACATTGTTAATTCAATTATGTAATGTATTCTTGTGAAGTATCAAATAAATAAATAAATGAACGAATTGAAATTTTGATTGATATAGATGAGCTTCAGATTACACAAACTAGCCAATAGCAGGTCATTAGCCCTTAAACTTAGGCTTTTCCATTCCTTTCCCAAAGAGGTTTTCCACCTCTATTGAGATATCTTTTAATTATTATAATTAACAGGTTGGGAATTTTGTTCGTGCAAATATAATAAAATAACAACTTGAATACCGTTGGCTGGGAAGTAAAAACGTCATTTGACGCCATTCTTAAATCTACTATTGAAAATATTTTACGTCGAGCAATAACAGCTCTATTTTTCATGTTTTTAATAAAAACCAAACATACATTTGTATGTAAATCAATTAAGGCGGTCAATCAACAAAACGAGGTAATAGGCTTCAGTTTTAGACTTCGTTCTTTTCAGAATAACTAAATACCCAGCGGTTAGTTTAAATCGAAATTATTTATTGTCGCTGCCTCGGAATGTATTCAAATATGTCGCGTTTTTAATACAAATATCAATCGTAATTTATCTTGATTAGAATATTTTGTGTTGTTTTTCATTCATGATATATTTAAAAATCGTAGAAATTTATTCAAACGATTTCTCGATAGGGCGCGCATTATACTTTGCGCGCGTTTCCAAATAATCGGCTAATTTTTGAACGCGAGTTTCGTAATTAATGTTTGGGGACCATGTTTATTAATACAACACTGCCAATTTTCTTCAATAAATGTTAGATTATTATTTGTTCGCTTTACGAATTAAACGCTTTTATGGGAATACCTTTCTCATGGGCGTTTACTGTTTATTTTATCCACTAACCGGGGCCGCATTACCGCTATAGGCAGACTAGGCGCCGGCCCAGGAACTCAAGTCTCCGAGGGGGCCCCATCAAAAAAAACTTTGTTAAAAATGCAGACAGTTTACCGGATTTTATTTAAAAGTATTTTGCGAAAGGCATTTCTCTTCCACGTTTACTTTTATAAATAGTTATTGACATATTCGTATTATTATAGCAAACCTGGCCGTCATGGGCCCCGAGCTTTCAGGTAGGCCCTAACTCGACAAATGAAAGCCTAATCGAATGCCAGAATTCTTCACCAATAAGAAAGTGTTAATTTTTTTTAAACTAGAAATAAGGATAGAGTAAGGCAGCCACTTTGAAAAAAACAGAATCTCGAAATTGTGTTATGTATAAAGGTTTAAAAATGTGATACGATCTCTTAGGCAAATGTATGGGAAATCAATGTATGACAGGGTTACAAATGATGAATTCAGGCGATAGTGTAAATCTGAGTCAAGTATAATTGATAAGATTAAGAAAGGGTCTCTGAGATGGTTTGGTCACGTAGAACGAATGGACGACAAAAGAATGGTAAAGTTAGTATGTATGGCAGAAATCAACGGTAACGTGAGACGAGGACGACCAAAGAAGACGTGGCATGGTCAGATAAACCAAAATCTTAAGTCTGGTCATGTCAAAAGCAGACAGAACCGAAGGGTATGTATGACAAGATGTATGAATGTGGGAGAAGCTAGGAATGTATGCCAGGATAGACATGTGTGGCGGTCCATTCTCTCTGCCTACCCCTACGGGGAAATTGCGTGATGGTAGTAGTAGTTAAAAAATGTATGAGATGCCTGAAGGTATGAAGAATGAAAATAGTTTAAATGAATTTAAAAACAAACGTTTTGTTTACTGTAAGATGATTTACATATATACGTAATTTAAGTAGGTGAAAATATTGTTTTACATACAAATTGTAATATAAGCTAAAGAAATATTATAAATATACACTTAAAAATAACATAATAGCAGAAATTAAGTGTTTGTTTTTTTATTTTTTTATTAAATTGATAACATATTATCCATAATTTTATATAATATTCGCAAGAAATTTTTGTTAAAAACTAATTTAGGGACTTGCAGATAACAATTTTTATTTACAGACGTTTTTATATTTTAAATCACAACATTATTTACAAAAAAGTTTTAAAAAGAACAAAATAAACATAAGACAAGGCATGGAAATAAATTAAAAATAATATATACATTATACAATCTGGGAATGAAAAATAAAAAAACATAAAAAGTTAAAAAATTACATGAATGTGTATATACAAGCTGAACTAGTACGAGAGTGCAAATGTTAAAAAATTACATGAATAAAAAAAGTGTTTTTTATATTAACAAAATATGTGTACCCAATACAGGTTAAAAAATATCGAAAGCGCATTAAAATTACATATACATAATACAAGCTATAAAAGTATAAAACAGCACAAAAAATATTTCAACAGTATTAAAAATTACGTATACAAGCAAAAACGGTAAAATATTAAAAATTATCTGTTCAAGATGCGCATTCTCTGGATAAACTAATATTATTTATTCAAAGTACTTCTGGAAAAAATAATTCTTCGATTCGCACGTCCTGTTTCTGTATATTGAAATTGGTGTTTTAAATTTTTGTGGCAATTTATTAAATTCCTTGAAACCTATGTTTTGTAAAGACCTAGTACCAAACTTCGTAGACTTCACAGATCCAATATAAATATTATTTTTTGATGGAGTACTGTACTGACGGATGTCTCTATTGAAAGTGGGCTTTATGTTACTGTGCATTGAGTCGAGAGTTGTATTAATGATAGTGCCAGTTATCTCGAAATAGGAAAGCATGCTAAAAGGCATGATTTTTTTGTATTAGATACTTATTTAATTAGGGGTCTCTTAAAGAAAGCTTTTAAAGAAGCAAGTTTCCTTGTTCTCTAAGGCGTTAAAACATCTAGTTTTGCCTCTGAGCCTGAGTCTGCTCGCTTATTTTATAATGTCCAAAATACCTACGTAAATCTGCATAGGAAAATATTGTTTTTTGTCATCACCAAAACGTGGCACAGGATTTTTTAATGCGGCCCTGCCACTAACTTACCCGTTCCTACTTTTGCGTAGAGCATAAACATTATTTTGAGAAGTTTTCTTTTCCATTTTCTCTTTCTCCGTGTCCAAGTGGATGAAGAATACAGTTCTGAGTGTGAAATAGAACCAGAACCCCAGATGAGTGTTTTCGATTTGATGGTTGCTCGTGGGTAAAAATCTTGGATAAGGAAATCGAGTGGACACAAGTCCGCCTTGTTGTGTAGTGGTTGGCGCGGTCGCCTACCGTTCTGGAGCTCATAGGTTGGATTCCTGGCAGGTTGAACGTGAAATATTAATATTATTTTAAATTACAATATTTCGAAGCGTACGACTGATCATCTTACTTTCATGTAAAAGACGATCAAACCACGCTGCATTTTGTGTACCATACAGTACTCTATACACCACTGGGTACGGAAAGAGGGATGATGAGGATTTCTTCCCAAGAATTTAAAAGTGTTTGTGTTTATAAATAAATAAAAAAAACTATTAATGGAGATGATATTACATTAGAGATGAAAAACATTTTATAGAAGGGAATATAGATGTCTAAGCTTTTATAGGGCTCACGACCAGTCTTTGACTGGTTTAAGTTGCCACTTTACACACTGTGTAACATTCGCCATTCTGCGTATGTTTTAACATCCATATTCTTTCAATTCTTCCATCTGTTGATCTTTAAAGTAAGAGAGCTGAAACCTTTACTGATGTGGGTGAGATTTCGACTAAGTTATTTACAGGGGTTGCCTATTATAGAGGTGAAATGTCTAGACTTCCATATTATCTTCAACAAAATGTACTTCATCTCTGTTGTAATATATTACTGTTGATAACTTCCATAGGGGGTAAAATTTGTCTTAAAAAATTCGGACAAACTCAAAATATTGTTTAAAAAATCAATCTTATTTGAATTTTACCGTTTTATCATTTGATGGTAATCAATAAACAAAATTTATTTATTTACGGAGGCATTCAGTCCATTCAACAATGGCAAACATATTTTCTTATGATATATACAGGTACAGTTGAAATAAAATACAGCTAAAGAAAATTAAAGCCATGACAAAAAAATAAATAATAATTACTACATCAAGATTTACATGACGTTTTATTTCAACGGGCAAATGAAATTAAATGCAGCACAAAAGGACATCTTCGACGTGGACGTAATACAGTTCATTTAATTCGCCATCAATCTAGCCCTGTGAGTAATAAAAAGCACTTAAATACGTTTTTAAATATAATAAATATAAGTTAATATTATTTTGCATTCCATAAAACTTAGTGAAAAAAAAAATTAGTCGAAATATTAATGAATTTTAAGAAAGAATTTGATTGGGATCCACCAAAAATAAATGTCGATCGTTAGCGTTAAAATACAAACTTTTTTATAAAACGAAACTAATATCCTCCAATTATTGGTAGCATATGCATGATCGTTGAATGCAACCCTGATACAAATTTAGTAAATATGGGTCCGTTATTGCGTCACTACTTTTAAAAATATTTTTCTCTACACGGCACATCTATGTATTAATGTGTCAATGGGCGCAGTAATATCTAATAGCAGTAATATTAAAGATGCGATGTTGTTTTTTTTTAATTTTCAAAGCGCAGATAACACAAACGTAGGTAGGTAACTGATAGGTAGTCATGTTATTGTTTATTTCACAAAAAAATGTCTGCCTCAAAACAGGTTGTACCTAGTTCGGCAGACTAGACATAATCCAGAGAAATCTATTACCTAAAACATGTAAAAGATAAAGAAATTGTAATTTTTGTTAATACACACATATGTAATTATTATTATTTACTCGAAAATGCTTGTAAAGAAACAAAAAGCTTCTTATTTAATTTTATTTATCAACCGCAGTCATAAATCTCCCCTCGGAGGTTACGATAGGTATCTTTAAAAAAACTCAGCTTATAAATATATAAGTGGCTGTTTGTGCGGACTCTAAGACAATAAGTCTGACTTGACATTCAAGGGGGAAAATCAGCCGTTAAGGGTTACTTTCCTCCGCTTCGCTTTGCGCTTTAAGTATTCCACGCAAGTCATAATGTACCGAGTCAAATGACGCAAAAAGCGACGTTCCTGATTCTCGGCCATTTTTATTGAATCTTGGTTCCGCGAAATGGCTGTGCGTTTAAATCAGTGGCGCGCGTCAAAATATCATTAATTAGAAGCAAAATAAAACGGGAACATTCTGGCTGTTATTTTACCTCAACAATTGATATAAAAAATGTGTCTTTATTTCACTGATATAAAAAATAGCGCAGAATTCTTTAGAAAACATATTTTTACTACTAATATGTCACCGGGGGTGCACATATCTAAGAAAAATCTTACATAATTGTAGAAAATGTATATTGTCTGTTTTTACAATTTATATTTCAATGTACTCTCATTTTCTTTATGAATTGTATGTGAAAACTGTTATTTTTCTTAAATAAATAAATAAAATCCACCCACTTAGTTTTGAGTGCGACCTCTGATTAGTCAATATATGACTCTCGTTACGAGATTCTAGCGTCTTTACCCCGAAGATACCACGTGATAGTAAGGAAATTTATGGCGTAGCCGAGACAATGCAATAAAAATGAGTATGTTTTTTGTTGAGTGACGTTAGAAGGTGGTACTCAGGGGCGGCTTCAAAGTTTTCGTCAGCGCAGTTATAGTTCTTAGACAAAATCCACCACAAGAGCGCGCATACAATTTTTACCCTTAGAGTTTCTAACTATTGCATGGTCAGCGACAGGGAGGGGGCAGAAAGGACAAATCCCCAGGGACCTAGACCGTTAGGGGGCCCAGGCCCGAACAATGTTTTTTTTTTTAATATTTAAATGTAATTTTATGTTTTAATAAATTTATTATTTAAATTTGCGCACACATTACTACTATAATAAAAAAAATAAAAGTAACTGGGTCCTAGAAACTTTTTTGAATAATTTAAGTTTTGAATTTTCCGCGGTTCTTTTTGCTACAGAAGCGCTACAACAGCGTATTTATGCGTAAATAATGTTTTTTTTTTTTACAAATAGTGCAAATTAGGGGGCAGAGGGGCACGTATCCCTCGTTGCCCAAGTGCCCGAGAATTCTATCTGGGCCTAATTGCTAGCTTGTGCTTCCAGTTGTTTTACTTTTTGTTTTTTTTTTTTTTTTTAATATGCAGTAATATTTACTAAACGTTTAGGAAATAGGAAAAAACACACGAGTTCCTTACACTGTGACATGATAAACATGTTATTTGATAAAAGTAATTGTATTAAACCTAAATATTTCAGCATTTTCAATATTTTACAAAACATGCGAAAAAAAACAGTAAATTGGATGTTTGGATATTAATAATAAAAATAATAATAATGGTTTATTAACAAAAATTACAAATTCTTTATCTACTACATACATACTCATGTAATAAATTTCTCTGGGTTATGTCTAGTCTGCCTGACTAGGTACAACCTGTTTTAAGGCAGACATTTTTATGCAAAAATAAACAATAACATGACTACCTACTAGTTAATTTATTATAAAGTTAATATACCATTTATTATTTCAGAATATTTTTTGGTAAGTTTTCCGATTTTTCTCTACCTAAATCCAGTAACCATTTTATTTCAAATTTATTTCATTGAATTCGGGGCATTTTGTAATGTTCGGGTAACATATTGAATATTTTGGGGTCCAGAAACTTGAAATTTCTTTGCCCAAATACAGAGTATTAAATTATGTATCCAGTTAAAAATTGCATTAGGTACTAGTCTAGTACTAATCTAGTGCAACTAGTACATACTATACATATTTGTATATTCAAGAGGCAATTTCTTACAACTAACCAAAAAATTAAAGTTGTTATTAATACAACTTTAGTATCAAAGTTTACGCAAGTAAAAAACAAAAAAATATATACAAATATACACATAAATATATATATAGAACTTTGAATATGTGCATATAAATGAATAATGAGTGTCTATCCTTGTCTCTATGATAAACCTTTTCTCTATATATTTTCTAAAATACATCCCTATATGCTTGAAAAGACACGTATATGAATCCTGCATATTGGCGGTGACAACACACGGACTAGAAACTATGTCTTTAACACAAAAAAGAAGCCATAAATTAAAATGCACGCAACGATCCATGGAAAGACAGATGCTCGGTGTATGTTTAAGAGACATAGTAAGAAATGAAGAAATAAGACTCTGAACTGGAGTCGTGGATATCATGGATCGTGCAGCAAAATTAAAATGGCAGTGGCAGGACACTTGTCGAGACAAAATGATAGCAGGTGGACACCCAGAATAATAAAGTGAAGACCATGGGCAAGCAAAAGAAGTGTTGGAAGGCCACAAAAAAGATGGGTCGACGACATTGCCTCTGTTTCCAGTAAAACATGGATGATGAAAGCGGGTGATAGGAAGGAATGGATAAGTTTGTAAGAGGCGTTTATCCAGCAGTGGAAAGAATAAGGCTGAAGAAGAAGAAGAACGTTTTTAGTTTATTGTGATACCCAAAGAACCGTGTTTATATTGAAATGTTTGAGAACCTCCACCCTCCTAGGCGTTGTTATTTTCAGTGTTCTTTTGAGCTTCGCCCCGAGGGAACAAAACATTGGCAGAACAAAACATAAAAACAATTACTCCAAATATCGCTGGGTTCTGGTGAACTCTATCAAATCGACGACTTTTAACATACGAGAATATAAAACATAAATAATTTCGTAAGACTTATTCAGTCAGTAATGTGAATCGATAAAATTTAAACGGCATACGGCGAATCTGACTAATCATACAAATTATCAAGAAGTATAGCTAAATCGGTCCGTGACGTTTTCGAAAAATTACTTTACAAGCTTTCCACGACGCATATCATTAAAAAAATATTTAGGATTATGTAATGACATATGTATTATGATTGACGGGTATTCATATAAAAGAACTTTGTCTTATTGTAAAATCGAGACCAGAATATTTTTGCACACAGGAAAATTGTCACGTTCACAACACAAGAAATAAAAGTAGATGGAACATTTTATTGGCGAAAAAATCGTTTATTCAAAGAGGGCCCATATGCATGGCCATGAAAATATTAATTAAACTTCCAAAAAATAAAGGTAATAAAAACCAAATTTTGCAAGAGTGTGAAAAATATTATTCACGAATGATTATTGATTAATATTTGGATTAATATTTGGAAAATGTAGCCGAGTAAATTGATTGAATTTTTAAATATTTAAAAAAATATTATCATAACTATATTTTTTAAATTTCAATTTGTTAGACTATAAGATATTGCTAACGGCAATAAGTTCACCTTTTTATCATGTACACTGTTGTTTTATTGTTTTGTATTTATAATAATTGTATGTTATTATAATAATAAAATTTCAATTCGAGTAGCAGTTTTGCAGATAGTATCATAATTGTATTAAAACATATATTATAGATAGGGTAGTCAATCTTTTTAAAGTTCGAGAAAATTGAATAATTTGCTTTCCTTCAATACTTTTATTTGCTTTTTATATATCTTGATATCTTTATATTTTTTCATTATGTATTATTTAATTTAGTACTCACTGTTATTTGGCATATTATTTATTACTTTCATTTTTTACTCATCGTATAGAATGAGTTTTTAAAAACCATATCTCAATTATCATTTCATTTATGTTTTTCTATTTTTTTTCTATTAATTTCACTAATACCATTATTTTGCATACTTTATTTTGTACAAATTTAAATTGGTTTAATTTGTATTTTTGTATTCATTAGAAAACAAAATCATTTTATATGAAAACAAAAATGACATTGAAACGACTAAAATCATCAACAATGACGTGAAAAAACTATTAGAATGGACAAACAAAAACTTCTTAACACTAAATGCCAAGAAATGCAATATAATACATTTCGAAACACAAAAGAAGAACCATAACATGAACATAAAAATAAACATCGAAACTCTTAAAGAACTAGAACATGTGACTTACCTAGGACTCACAATGGATAGACAATTAAAATAGACAAAACACATAGACGGACCACTAAAGTAATGGCATCACTACATAGCCTCTTCTACAAAATTAAAGATTATATACCAAGAAAGGAAAAAATTATGATGTACGAAGCCTATGTCAAAAGTAAATTGAGTTACATGATCGCCTTCTGGGGAACTGGCAACAAGACAGACATAACAAGAATACAAAGACAACAAAATAAAATTCTTAAACTAACATACAACCTACCCTACCTGACCTCTACGACTGAACTGTACAAAAAAACACACCAGTTTGACATAAACTACTTGACTAAAATTGAGACCTTAAAAATTGTGCACAAAATAACACTGGGAAACATACAAGACGACGACATAATATTAGTCAAAAATGCTGACATACACAAATATAACACCAGACAACAACAACATTATCATATTGAAAAAGCAAAGACAAACACAGGACAGTCAAAAATACTACATAATGGACTTAAACACTACAGCGACCTACCTTACTACTTGAAAACTTTTACTGGAGACAAATTTAAAATCAATCTGAAAAAGCACATGATGACTGAACTAAATAGACTAGACGAGACATAAAATGACTAGACAATATTAAATTTCTAATGTAATCCTAACGGGTTTTTTAAAATTGTAAATAAATAAATTTAAAAAAATGGCAGAGAAATGATGAAAGCTGAATGAACGCGGTTGAAATGTGATCTCTTGATGAATGTGTGGGAAATCAATGTATGACAGGGTTACGAATGATAAAATCAGGCGAGAGTGTAAATTTGAGTCAGGTTTAATTGATAAAATTAAGAAAGAGTCTCTGAGATGGTTTGGTTATGTAGAACGAATGGAAGATGAAATAATGGTAAAGCAAGTACATATGGCGAAAATGAACGGCAGCGTGAGACGAGGACGACCAAAAAAGACGTGGCATGATCAGATAAACTAAAATCTTAAGTCTGATCGTGTCAAAAGCAGGCAGATCCAAAGGGCATGTATGACAAGATGTATGAACAAGGAAGAACCTAGAAATGTATGACAGTATAGACTATAAACGTGTGTGGCGGTCCATTCTTGAAATGGCGTGATGGTAGTAGTAGTAGTAGTAGAAATAGCAAAGTTTCTCAAAAATGTGTGAACAAAATTAACTACTTTGCATGACGTCACTAGTTCTCCGAAATCAACCAATGACAGAGTGTTGTGATACATTTCTGGCTGCCGGGAAGCTAACCCACTATTTGGGACAACTCAACGTCGAGAAATTGTGAAACAGGTGAAGAAATTTCAATATCACAAAACTTTAAAAAAATCATAGCGCTGATAATACGATACACATAAATAAAATAAAATATAAGTTGACTTTAATAAAATAAATAAAAAATATCGTCTTAATTTTATCACTATAATAAGGACGACCTTACTTATAAACCTGGTATAAAGTTACGCCTAGGCATAGTGGGAGAATAAGGATGGGAATACCATATTTATTCTAACACTATAATAAGAAGGGCCTTAACGTGGTATAAAGTTACGCCCAGTCATAGAGGTAGAATGTTTATGAGTAAGGCCCGGATGGTATTCCTATCCGTATTCTACCACAATGCCCAGGCGTAACTTTAATACCAAGTTTATGAATAAGGCCCCGAGTTTATTTATTTTAAATCCATGCATCTATTTATGCACGCACGTCGATTATTCAGTCACTCTGTCTTAACCCTCTTCCGCATGAATTTTTAAGGAAATACAAAAAAATTTTTTTTTCCGTAAACGTGTTTAATTCAGCATAACTAAATGATACAAAGTGAGAAAAAATTATGAATAATTATTTTAGAAGAAAAAAAAACATTAATGATTTTGTATGCATTCAAGTAAATGTATGGCTTTGTATGCAATACAATAACCAAATTTTACATTGATTCGGCGACAAATCATTCATGATGTATGAAAATCAGAAGCAAGCGGATCATCACTCAAAGAACCATCACCGGGGATAAAATTTACATGCTTAAAAGTGCTATAGAAGCAAAAACGATCAATTTCTGAAAAAAAGAAAATACGTTAAATGCGTCGAAGCCATATCAGATATGTTTGTCAGTGTTTTAGACCGCAATGCATACGAAGCTAAATATGGTGGTTGCAAAAAATAGCTCAAAATTAAGAAAATAGAAAATTTCATAAATACAAAACAAATTGTTTTCAAGGATTCATTCTATATGTATTTAATTTTTTATAGTTGTCACTTACCTTTGAGTATTTATTTCTTACTGATAAACGTAGCATTATTTTTGTCAAACTTGTTAAGCCGGGGGCGTTGCACACGTTTAATTATTATTGTTGCATTAGACTTGCATAAACAAAAATATATGTCACGTTTTACAGAGAATCACTTTTACTGATTCGAGTTTTAAAAAATGTATTCATAATCATTCCCTTTCCGCACCTAATGATGCATAGGACACTACATTGGTACACCGATCGCTGCGTATCTTGATAATTTTTGTTACATAAAGGTAAGATGATCAGTCTTGCGCTTCAGGTACCAGTCCCGGGACTATGAAATATTCTAGTGTAAAACACCCTTTTAAATAAATATTTCAAATCAACCATGCCGGGAATCGAACCCGAGACCTCTTGCATGGTAGGCAAATGCACTGACCATTACACCACGAGGCCGACAAAAAAAAACTAAAACATTAGACACCATATATGGCTTGGTATGCGGTAAAGGGTTAAAAAGTAATAATTTCAAATGTGTCGCTTTTATTTTATTTTCTCTGTTTGTTTTCGTCTTGGCTGTACGAGTGATACTGCGAGAGTTGATATTATACGGTGTAAATAATGAGTAATTCTCGCCATGAGTCTGGAGCGAGGCGCAAGCGAAAGCTCTCCGTTCTCAGGTTACAGGTTACGATCCATTGTTCTTGGCGACAATCGCACCTTCGCGTCTGCGTCTTGTCGCAGCGCGTCGTAAAAGTGGACGGTGACCTGAAATATTGGGGTAGAGATGGTTGGAAAGAACGAGGACTAACATTCGACAATGAGAAGAGGAGCAGACGCAAATAAAGAAAAGGTTATTTCATCATCTTTATCATTATGATTATTTTTCCATCAGCACACAGTAGTGCATAGGCCACTGCATTGGTGTTTTGAATGCAGCGTATTTTAATCCTTTTCGTTACATTGAATGTAAGACAGAAGCAAGCCGTGATTTATTTTATAGGTAACCTACAAAAAATGATCATTTATTTGTACCTACATATAAGTACATAATATGTTAGTAATATAATTATAAAATACTATTTCTGTACCTCAAAGGCAGACGGATGCAAATCCAGAATTTGATGAAATGACATTTTAATTTTCGTATCCAGTTTATGATTATGGCCATTGATTTTGAATAAATGTAAGTTTTATAATGAAAGAACCAATGTATTAAGATACTGAAAATACACATGAATGCTATAAATGATTAGGAATTACCTGGTTTATAATAGATTCTCTAGGTTTTGGTTGAACATTTGAAGTTAAATTTTCATCCGTCTGCCTCTGAGGTACAGATTTTTTCTGTAGTTCTGTGAAAATCAACTCAAACACAAATTATTATCAACCACGCGATATACGTAGCTTTATTCTATACTATTTTAATACAATACTCGTACATAAGATTATTAACAAATTCAACAATGACATTCAGCGGTAACTGTCAACACCCAGCACTGGCCGATTCCTTTTAACATGAATATTGCCAAAAACGGCTACTGCGAGCGCCACATGTTCTATGTGATACACAATATGTCAACGGTATCCTATCAAAGAAAAATAGTTCTTCGGAAATAATGTTCGAAATACTAGTTTCCAAATAGAGAATCTTCGAATAGTATTTGTAATCTGCAAACTTGTTTTAGTACTCAAAAAGCTGACTTTGGTAAAAGATAAAAAATATAGTGTAGGATTGTTGTAAAGGGGGTTTAAGCTGAGGTGATCAGCTAGTTTCATCGTTCACTGAGAACGAACTGTGCGCTGGGCGCACTTCATAGAGATTTTTTTGTAGGAAGATACAAACGGTGGTGGGGATTTATAATAAACTAGCGGACCCGACAGACGTTGTTCTGCCCAAACATTGGCTTGCCTGCCATTAGCTGGTTCAGCAAATGTTTTTTCTATATACTATATACTAAGTGACATTTGACATTGAGTTTGACATTTCAATATTTTCGTTTCGTCATTGTGTATTCTGCTGTTGCCCAAAGCAAAACCAAAAAAAGCGTGCAATACCTCGTCATACTGCGCCGATTGGTTAAGGGCCGGTTGTATGATCGTTAGTTACAGTAAAAAATCTGTAGTAATAGTCCAAAATAGAAAAAATGAGCTGTTTTATCCATAGTAACTAAAGGTGGATAGTAAAACTCATGTTAGTTAAAACTTCAACCCGCCAATGTTGGCGAGTAAAACGGAAATAGAAGAATAATAAAGATGGTGACATTTTTTGACGTTTACCGATAATCTTTATTTACTCACGTCTCTCAGCATTGTTGTACTTCCGAATACGGAATGGACTATGCTTATCAATGCTTAAGCAATCTAAATCGGAGAGTTCGTTCGACGATGACTTTTTTACTTAATCGTAAAAAAAACGAAACAATTTTAAAAAAGGTTTGACAGTATTTTTCCACCAAACTTCTGCCGTTTAATTTCGTGGCAGACAAATTTAATTTTGTTTGTTTTAAATTTGTTTTATTTTTTTCAAGGCCCAAGTTCATACATTTAATCACTCTTACTAAACCACCTTTACTGATCTACTCTGCTGTGACAATCAATGTTTCCGCGAGTACAATAAAATTTTAGAGAAAATAAAAATAGTTTTTTTTTTACTTTTTATTATCTAACATTTATTATGTAACACAAATGTTTTTTTATTATATTTTTCACGATTTGACATTACGGGGCAACTTCGAGCATGCGTGCGGCGAAAGTGGGACAAAGTGGGGGTTTTTTTGGACACAGTCCAATGTATTCAAATATGATTTTACGCTCCTTCTGGACTATTCTTAATTCTATGATTATATTATGCCTACATTATAATATTTCAGAGCTTGTTTGATTTCCGTATTTTTGTTGTATTTTAATTTTTCTTATCATTCTTGTTTTCAAATAAGATACTAAAATATTGACCTTGTTTTTCGGTTTTTACTATATGAAATTGTCAAACTTTATTATTATTTTAAGATTCTGTTGACCGATGTTATTATTTGATTGCGTTAAAATATGCCATGTTGTCACGTGGTTTAATTTGTTCGCCCTTTTGACGTTTGCAAAGTCACATTCCACAGTGTAACAATATGTAAACAATGAATAAAACATAATATTCAATTTTTGAGATTTGAAAAAAACAGTGGTTATATTTCACTGTAGTAAAAACGCGGGTGAAGCAACGCATTGATAGTAGAACGATAGTTAAACCGAATTCGTTAATAATTTAAACCATAGTAAAACTCAACTTTCGTTTTAGAAGTACTTGTTTGTGATCAAATTCCAAAACTAAAAATTGTTAATATTAAAAAAATATTGAATTTAAGTAGGTACTTGTTTATTGTTGAATTCCAAAACATAAAATATTTTTTTTTTCAAATATGGCATTCTTTTAGCAAACGTCAAACTTCGGTCATCTCACCAATAAAGGGGTGTACTTATGTAGGAATACGATTTTTAAAAATGTATTGAATTTAAGATTATTTTGGCTTTACCAAAAATCCAATAAATAAAAATAAATTACCAGAAATTATAAGAAATTCAAGGAAAGAATCTGATTGAGACCCACAAAAACAAATGCTGTTTGTAAACATTCAAAAACAAACTTTTTCTACACACAAAAAAACAACATCTTTCCATTTTTTTGCAAATGCATTTTTTTTTATTTTTTTTTTTATACGCTTGCAAATGCATTCTCCTCGAACGTAACCCTGGTAGATCAATGAATAAAGCATTTATGCTCCTAACTTATTTTTTACATATTCGATTGATGATTTTAATATCTACGAATACGAATACGAATCTATATTTCTATGAAAACCGCACGTAAATCGGTTAAGCCGTTTAGGAGGAGTACGGTGACATCACACGTACAGAGGAATTATATATATAAAGATAATAACTATTTGATATATTTTCGCATAAACATATTTACTAAAAAATATTATTATTGAAAGTCAAATATAATGGTAAGTGGCATAAACGCTTATTTTGACGATTCGCCCTTAATGTAAGGTGATTTTTCCTAGGGTTCAGGTGCCAATCCAGAAAAAAATTAATGTTGTATTGTATTTTTTTATTTATTGGGGATATCAACAGTAATACATGTAACAAAAATATAACAAATAAAATATACAGAGAATAAAACCAATGACAGATATCCACAGAAATACATTGAATACACGTACAATACATACTAGTGTGTTTGTGTGAGTGATATATGATTGGTTTATCGTCACATATATTATTTTATTTGATTATAAAATGGAATGTCAAGTAGACGGACTTGAGCATTTTCGACACTTCCTTCTGTTCATGGCACATTTTGTTTAATTTTTATGTTTGTCAAATTATAGAATTTGCAAAAATCGAATTAAGAATGAATGATTGGATATAAAAAAAAAACAAAAATGTGTAGTTAATTTGCTATACAATAACATATAATGAAAAGTTTATACTTAATAATAAATATATTTATCTTATTATTATATGTTAGCTGTTCGAGCGTTGACTGCAAATGCTAAGACCACCATAATACTCGTAATATAAAATATGCATTTATTTTATTTTGTCTCTTTTATGTCAAAATTGATAAAATATTTTATTTCTTTCTTTGCAAGTATTATTTTGTTGCAAGTGTTGTTTTTTGTAGTTTTTATTTTGTTTAGAAAGATATATATATATATTTTGCATTATATTATGTTAGTTATTTCTACATCTTCCATAGTATTAATACTCTAGAATTGATTGATTGCGCCTGTCCCTTATACTCGCCACATTTTTTATATTTTTTTTTAAATAAAAAAAGAAATATTTACGTTCTTATGATTTACCCAAATATTATATATTTTGAGGGGCAATTTTCAACGAGTTGTAAATAACTCACTATTAGAAAATGGAATCAAGTTGGGGTAGAGTGGGATTCGAACCACGGACCTTTGGTCCATGAGTCCGAGACACTAGCCACGGAACCACAACCCGATCTTAATGTGTGCTTTATTGTCGTGGTATTATCATGGTCATTTACGTATGTTAAAATTTAATATTTGAATGGAATAATAATAACCTCTCTACAGGTGTTCTTTAAACCCTGTCACATCCGAAACCACGATGATCAGTATCAGCAAGAAGACATATTGGCACATTAGAATATTTTTTTAGAACGAATAAAATTTAGAAAAATAAATAATCAAATAAAACAACTGGTTGCTTACTTCTGCTGGGGTGAAACGAGAAGGGGGGAGAGGGGAGTGTGATACACTGTCAACTACGCGGCTACGTTCCCCTTGCTTCTTCTCTGCAGAAGTCAGCAACCATTTGTTTTTTTAAAACTATTTTATTTAAAAAAAAATCTTCATTCTAAATATTTTTTAAATATGCTAATATGTCTTCTTTCCCATACTAATCATCATGGTTTCGGATGTGACAGGGTTTAAAGAACACATTAAAATTCAACTAAATTTGTTTTTAAAAATCAACCATGAGAATATGTTTTTGCGCTATTATTATCACAAGAACATTCACCTCACAATTGTTTTTTTTTTAACGATTGTAAATTATTATATTTTAAAAGCCGTGAGAATATTCTTCAATCCCTTTAAATGTATTATAACAAAATTTTAATGACTTGGAGAACATATTTCTTATAGATTCCGTTGAATTTAATTATTATTTACATCGCGAAAATAATTAAGTTAAATCGTTAATAACATTTGTCGCTTTCATTCTTCTTCTTCTTCTTCGGCCTTATTCTCTCCACTGTTGGATACGCCTCTTCCAAACGTCTCCTTTCCTTCATATCACCCGCTTTCATCATTCACGTTTTACCGGCTATCGAGGCAATGTCATCGACCCACCTTTTCTGTGTTTGTTGTCGTTTTTATTATTTTTTCTATATAGATAACTTATATAGATAACTTATATAGAGCCAACATTCATGAATATATTTTAAAATTAAAAAAAGAAAAGAATATCTGAAAGGCAAAAATGCGAAAAATGCATCCGAAATCCTAAAAAAACCCTCATAGGACACCTAGAATTAAGTGGTACATAAATATAACATCAGAATTGAGGTATTTATTTAGGCATATTTCGTTAAAAATAAGTCTTATTTCACTGAAGTATCAGGTAAATCAGTCTTCCACTTATCCTTTTCAAATGCTACAAATTTATTATTTTATAAAATAACATAAATATGTTATTATTGTTAGTTATTTCAACTATTAGGTTAGCAAGACGTAAATCAACCAAAATGAGTGACCTATAAAGGGTTAACCAAGGTCCTTAAAGCCGATCCACAATTTGATATGGCCACGAGGACGGATTTACTAAGGCCCGTAAGGTCGATTAAATACGTACTGGACAGCCGAATTTGATACCGTGTAACAGTTGGCGACAGCTGTTATTATTTTGAGTTAAATATTCTTCGCTATTCAGATCGAGTTGTGGTCCCGTGGCTAGTGTTGCGGACTCACAGGCCAGAGGTCCGAGGTTCAAACCCCACTGTACCTCAACTTAATTTTCATTTTCTAATAGCGAGTTATTTACAACTCGTTGAAAATGGCCACCAAAATTGAAATATTTGGGTAAATTATAAGAACGCTAATATTTCTTTAAAAATAAATTTAAAAAATAATCGCTCACTAACCAAACATTTTGCGTAGATATTTAAAATAAATTCGTATTATCATAACTGAGGCTCGTAGAGCTAATTTAATAAGATCACGAGGACGAATTCATTAAAGCTGACTTAATGAGGCTAGAAGGGTAAAAAGTAGCAGCTTGTAACAGTCGGCCACAGATGACTGATATTTTTTTTTCTGTTATCTCTGTTATTCTGTTACTCTGTTATTTCTGTTATTCTGTTATCTGTTAATTTATTTCTCTCAATTTTGTGTGGTTTTTGTCGCATTATTTTGAGTGTGAGATTATTATTTATTACATTTAGATTTCTCTGAACAACAAGAAAAAAGTGAGGCCCAAAGGGACGATACTTCTAGGTGACCGAGATCTTAATCAAAGGAGGCGTAAAGAGACGATCAAACGAGGCCCGGAAGGCCGATTACTCGAGACCCAAAGGGCCGAATACCCTAGCATGTTACAGTAAAAATGTGTACGTGCTATTGAAACGGTGTAAAAACTATTATTTTTCAATTTAATCTTGCAGCATCAAATGCCGCGTGAGTATTATTAAAGTTAGCGGATGCATTCGCGTATGTGCATATTCTGTTTCCAATAATGGTAGAGCATGACAAATGCGATAAGCGCACTAAAAAGCTTTTCCTCTAATACTCTAATGAGCAATAAAAGTTTATGCATAATAATAATAATTATTATTATTATTGAATTTTTTTCATATGGGAGTTGCTTTATTATTTACCTTGCTTATAATATACAAGGTTTATATTTCAAAAGTGGATTTTTCTGCAATTAAATTTCTTTAAATTTATCTAAACTGTTGGGACCGGGAGGAATATACTAATGTGGGCCAATCAGGAACTTCTCAGCATCTGCTCATTTGGAGAGGAAACCACTTAAAACTCTTCAGAAGAAGTCGGTTTTGTTGACTACTGCCAACAGGCCTTCCATTCCACTAAAGGAGTGTTCGGCATTTTCTTCCCTACTTTGGTTTATTTTACCAATTGCCTGCACTATATTGACCATGTATGATGCTACCTCTCGTGTGAGTTCTTTATTACCTATCACTGGTGGGATGTCGCATAGATCTTCACCCAAGCTTCTGCATCGCGCCTCCAGCTGTTGTCTTTGAAAGCTGAAAAGGGGGCAATGCATCAACAGGTGAGGGACATCTTGAAGAGCTTCATCGTCGCATGGGCAGCTGTCGATCTTGGAGAGCTTGAAGCGATGCAGGTAGCTCATAAACCCACCATGAACCGTAAGCCTCTGGATGAGCTCGTAGCCAGTATTCTGCATTCTCCTGAAATCATAGGCATGGAAAATGATAGGGATTTTTTTTAAAGTTATATTTCCGGTGGGTTCACTTAAATGACAATCGTTTCAGAGTTGAAGGGTTCTGCTTCTTATTTTCCTTTTGGCAAAGCTGAGCGGGAAATCGGCAAAATCGGGGGCTGTCTTCTTGAGCGTAGCTTCCCGAGCCTTTTTGTCAGCCTTTTCATTGCCAAGGATTCCGCAGTGTCTTCGTATCCAGCCGATGTACACATCCTGGTGTCTGCATCGTAGCTTCTGAATATCTGTTCTAATGTCCATTGCAATAGGGTTGACCGACTTTCGGTCAGTAATTGCATGGACACCAGATCTGTCAGGATCGTTATTTTCTTCCATCGGTGGATTCTTCTTTCTTGTATAATAATTAATTAATCCGCCCTTGAACCTGTAGCAATTGCACAGAAATCTTTAATCCGAGTCATCTTAAAAAAAACATTTCGCTATCCAAGTGACTTGCTCTTCAAAGAATTCAGAGTACTGAATATTATTCAACAGTATATATTGAGAACGGTAGTGGTTACACACATAAAGAGAGACATTTACCCAAGCGTCAACCACAACCATAATACAAGACACTCTAATAGGGATCTGATACTAAGTGAAGGGGTCAACACTGTTCTGGCATCGAGACAACACTATAACGTAGGCAAAAAGGTCCATAACCTTTTGCCAGAATCATGGAAAGACGGGAGTGTTGTCAAGTTACGGAAGGTGTTGACCTCGCTCTTTCATGACATTGGTCGTAGGGAGTCAGAAAAGTTGATGCATGCCACGGATTGGAGAACCTTACTGGATGTCAAAAATAAAATATGAAAAATAAAGAATAATTTAACAAATATATATTTATAGATGACAACCATGAAGTTTCGCATACATAAATTGTCTATGTTTTTATGAATGTATGTATGTGTATGCGCATGGGTGTATGTACGTGTGTGTGTATGTACATGTGTATATATGTGTATATTTATATATACATACATGTGTGTATATATGTGTATGTCTGTATGTATATGAATCAAAATGTGTATCTGAATAAGTTTATATTTTGTTTGTCTGTGCTCTATATTAATTTGTTAAGTATTATAATATATTAAAATGTAATTGCCTAGCTTGGAACGGGGTATGTACCCTTGTTAGCTGGGCAAAGTGAATATGGAGTTGTATTTTGATAAAGAGTGTGAATAAATAAATAAATAAATAAATAAATAAATAAATTATTATATCCCGTGAACAAAAAAGTATGGAGATTTACTTAATATACGCGATGCAATATGCTATATGCAATCAATACAACCACGATTTTCAGCGTGGAATAATAAAAAACATTCGTTCAAATATACACGAAATAAAATTTTTATGTACTCTCGAAGCTACCGAAATAAAAAAACCAGGGATTTTTTTTCAATACTGGGACATCAAAGTATGTCTTTATTTTTTCTGCGTATGCTGTCAGCATTACCTACTCAGAAAAGTTCGACTTTTAGTTTGACAGACGACTTTTGGCTGGTTTGTTTGTTTTGTAGCAAACTCCTGCCATATTTTTAAATTATGTATATTCAAGGCATATTTTAAATGTAAATTCACTAAAATTTCACTAATTTGATTGATTTAATATAGCATATTGAAAGATAATAACACTTGTTTCATGAATTTTGACGATTATTTATTAGTGAGACCCAGTGTTCATAAAAAAAAAGTTCAACATTTTTAAATATATAAAAGGTGTTTTTTTTAATCATCATCATCATCATTTCCTTTCCGCACTAATGGTGCATAGGGCACTGTATTAGTACACTATTCGCAGCGTATCTCAATATTTTTGTTACATAAAGGTAAAGTGATCAGTCTAACGCTTCAGACACCAGTCTAGGGACTAAGAAATATTCTGGTGTGAAAACATCCTTTTAAATAAATATTTCAAATCAACCATGTCGGAAATCGAACCCGAGACCTCTTGCATGGTATGCAAACACGCCGACCATTACACCACGAGGTCGAATTTTTAAAAATACTGAAAAATTTCAAATAATTAATTTTCCTCATTCAGAACACAGCGTAATCTTTATGTCTTATAACAATTATTCAGATTTGAAAGTGTAAAATGATTATTTTACTTTTACCGTCCTGGGAATCGAATCCGGAGTCTCTGACAGGGTGGTAGACAAGCGCTTTAACCACTAGATTACAAGGCAAACTAATCTCCATTTGATTTCCCTTTTCGGGATATTTTCGGAGTAAAAAACAGACCTTTTGGATTCTGGTTCTGTTTCACAAACATAACTGTATTCTTCAATCTTCATTTATTATTTTATATCTGGATAAACAGTCTCCTATACATATACTTATACCACCTTATAATACTTGTTTACTTCAGTTAAAATTGTTGGCCGATGCTTTTATATTGGTAGATATAATCATTTCTTATTATATGGATTTTTTATTTTTAATACCAATGGAGAATTTATTATTTTTTTCAATTAACCATCAATTGGCAATCAAGATTTTTTGATAAATTGCCATAGTAAGTTTTTTTTATTTCAATAGAGTTATGTAGGTTTACATTTTCTTTATAGAGATTAAATATAATAATCTAATAAAATACCTTTAATAAAGGATAAAAATATGTCTTAGTGATGTAGTGGCTGAAGACAGAGCTGCATGTGAAAAAAAAGTGATAAAATCAAAAGCAAAAAAACATACCAACATCATGTTAATTTCCCTATTCGCAGCCAGTTGAGTATAAGGCACTGCATTATCCCTCCAATCGCAGCGCATCTAGATCATTTTTGTTATGTGGAAGGTAAGGTGATCAGTCGTTTGCTTCAGGTACCTATCCAGGGACACTTAAATATTGCAGTGTCAACCCTGTTAGGAATTGAACCCGAAAGCTTAATAATAGTAGGCGAATGCAACAACCATTACAGTACAGGGTCGAATTTTCCTCACTCGATTTCTTTTTTCAGGATTTTACCTTGAGCCATCGAGTCGAATACATTCCAGGATTCTGGTTCTATTTTACACATAGAACTGTATTCATCATCCGCCTAGACTAGAAATTAAAAAAATGAACGGTACGCAAAATATTCTACTTTCTTCTTCTTCCCCTTTGTCTAGGTCATATGATTTGTTTGTGACAGTGGACTGTCCTGGGATGATAATATCCAACCGTCCTTCCATCTTTTGGCGGCTTCCCTAGTAGTTTTCTGCTGCAGAGGTTTTCAGAATTTATTTTTTTTAAGTCTTAAGATGACCTCTGTGATATTTTAGTACAAAAAGCCATATAAAATACATTATTCTTCTCCGACCCTGTTAATGGCGATAAGAAATTTCTCGAAATGGTGGTTTTGCACAATCCATCGTAAAGCAGATCGCATTAAAGGTTCGCAAAGCGTGGCAAATATCTTATTAGTCATATAAGTTTTTCCAATATCAGTTTTCTTGAGGCGATATTAAAATATCTTTAATCGAATCTCACTTGCTTCGCATTCAATTCTTGTGACGCTGATTGATTAGATCTGGTGCTGGTAAATACTCGTATGTACCAATTCCTGGCTTAATATTTCCATAGCTCGATGCTTAGAGTCACCTATCGGATATATGCATGGTAATGTGATTCGTTCAGTTTAATACACGTCTTTATCTGCTATAAAAACGCTAAATAACGTGACTATTAATACTATATTGAACGATACACAAGAACGATCACACATTTTTATTCATAGTTTTTTATGTATCTAAATACAATGAAGTATGTATGCGTTTTAACTTTTACTTTTTTGTTGAACCAACGCACTTTAAAAAGTAACAATAAACAACAAATACGAGCAATACAAAGTAACAACCAATACGATAATCAATTAAACCGGTTTTAGGCCCTAAAAAGTTATTAAAAGTGTGATTATATCATATTATAAATGCTAATTAATTATTTACCCTACAGTCAAATATTTTTTAAATTCAAGATTGTGAATGATAGATGGCACTAAATTATCACAAATAAATACAAATTTACACTCAATGTATAGTAAATAACATAATAAACGTTTACCAGGAAGATAAAAAAGGAACCAAAGACGGAATGGGAAAAGAGAAAAATAATAGAGAACGGAAAATGAAGCAAAAGTAGTTTAAAAAAAGAGAAAAAAATCTTTTTGCATTTTTTTGGATTTTCCATGAATACACCCAGAAAAAAAATACACCCTATAATGATTTAAAAACCAAAAAAAAAAAGAATTTACGAAGTGTTTTTTCTTAAGAAATAAATCGCCATACCTCCATTTTAGAGGCTTGACAGCAGGTAGGAAAAGATATA
>NW_028277870.1:300000-390840 GCF_059751315.1 Micrasema longulum | reverse complement strand
TAAACAGGCTTTATTCATAACGTTGTAAATGCGGTAATCCTATAGGAAACTTTCATTCGGAAGGAGAACGTTTTGTGACTTAGCCTAACGCGATCTAAGATGGAGTTAAGAAACATTGTTTTTAATATCCACAAAAAGTAAAGAATATAGTAATGTTCAGTTGGTTAATTTTTGTCTTCGATTTATTTATTTCCAAAAACTTAAACTTCGACATAGTTATTTAGCTTGTTCGTTTATTTTTTATTTTCGATTTTTTTGCTCACAAAAAAGTTAAAATTAGTATAAAAAAACATTTTTTGTTGCCAAACTGTGGAAATATTTGCCATTATCATCATGTTTTTATCTACACCAGATGTTCCATTGAAAATTAAAAACTTGTTCATTTGTGAAATCGTTTCACGATTTAAATGCAACTTTTTAGATGTAAGGCCTAGTATAAAAACATTATATGTAATGTGTATTGCATGTTAAATTTGTCTGTAACAAAATAGTAATAAAGAGTTGGTCTAAAGACAGACATTTATTTATTTATTTATGAATTCGTTGCATACTAAAGGAAAAATATTTAATAACAGGGAATCTATATAAAACAAGTGAATAGAAAACAAAAACGGAGCGCTAAGGATAATCTCTATCTAACATGGCTCAGCCTGTTCTAAGATGGAGATTTTTTATTTTTTTAAACTATAAGTTAAATATATCATTTTTATTATTTAAATTAAGTAAAATAATAAATTAAGTTTTTCTACTGACATTTCACGGTGGTAATGCATTTTAATTATAATAATGAAGAAAACTTGTACATAGCTTTATTCTTCGTTTATTTATATTTTTTACCAGTCACTGGTTTTCGTCGTCACCAACGTCCCTATTATAGTTTAAATAAAATTGAAACACATATAATTCACATATATTTTTTATTATGAAACTTCTTAAACTTTTACATTTTACATCTGTTTTTATAATAAACATTCAAATACAACATAAATTCAAACAAGTGTTTTACTATTTACTTAAACTTTTTTAATTTAAGCTATCTTATTCCCATAAATATTTAAAAAAATCATGATTTATAACCTCCGCTTGCACTTGTACATAACATATAATTTTTTAAGTCTCCCACCAGTCTGAAGATATCGATCACGACGAAACCCGGCCACTAGTAAAAATTATAAATTAAAATGGATACGTATTTTTTTGTAATTATTATAATTTAGAATAATAAACAACACTCTGAAGGTGATTCCTTACGAAAACGCGTTAAAAAAAATAAATTATTATTATTATTATTATTGGTATACCAAATGTAGCGTATATTGATCACCAGTTACTTGAAGTAAAAGTAACTAGTATTACGCTTCAGGCGTCAGTTCAATGATTATAAATTACCAGTAATACGTAGCACGCTCCATCGGCACTACGATAGCAGCATATTTTTGATATTTTTTGTTATGTGGAAGGTAAGATAATCAGTCTTATGCTTAAGATGCCGCCTAGGAACTTTGAAATAGTGCAATTTAAAACCACCATTAGAAACAATTGTTTCGCACCAACAATCCCAGGAATCAAGCCGTGGAACTTCCAGCGTGTTTGGCAAACCAAGCCAGCCACGACACTACGAGAGGAACTTTTCTCCACTCGATTTGCTCATTCAGGAATTTTGCCTGAGAGCAGTTATCGAGTTGAATACAATTGTCGAGGATTCTAGGTCTCTTTCACAAGCAGAACTGTATTCTCCATCCACCTGGACATAGACAAGATTAAAACATATTTAACTTTAATTAACTCATTACTGTCATCTTTGTGTCATATGGAGTATTGCCAAATACGCATTTTATAAATACATATTTTTATTTCTTCGTTTTTCGCGATAATATATGCTTGCTTGTTTATTAATTTAACTTAAATTTGTCTTTGTTGCTTACCGTAATACTTTATTTACTTTGTTTGCTTAATAGAATTTATTTCATAAGCTTATATCTTATGCATTTTTTGTTTATATGATTACTGTTTTTCTTGCATACCTTTGTTATTATTGATTTTTTTTTACTTTGCAAAACTTTTTATTATATCCTTTCTAACTAATTTTACATATTTTTTTCTGTATATTCTGTGTTTATTATTTAGTACGTTAGCATGTATTTTATTTTATTTTTTGTAAATGCCTTTTGGGCGTTAATTGACAAAATAATTAAATAAATAAATATGATTTGTGTTTTGGCGAGAAAAGAAATAGTTATGTTTGTGAAATGGAACTTTAGTCCTAGATTTTAATCTAGGACAGGCGTTTTTGACTCGATGGCTACCCTTAAGTAAAAACCTGAAAAATAATATCGAGTGGAAGTTAGTCCCCCGTGATGTGTTCTAAGAATTGTGTTTTCCTATCATGTCAGAAATAAAATATTTCTCAATAGAGAGGAAATGAAATATCAGGACGGTACCTGAAACATATGACTACTCTGAATCTCATTTACATCAATAAATGTTTAACACACCATGTTTTTAAATGTTGACAAACGTAAACTGTTATCTTTTTGTAGAAATAAATCTCCAATTTTATTTCTGTATTCAATAAATAACATTCAGCTGGAAATAGTTACAGAAATTCAAGATTTTGGTATCATATTTGAAGAAAAACTTGAATTCAAAAGCCACATCAACTAATAGTATGAAAAAACTAAAAGTATGAAAACTTTGGGTTTCATTCTTAGAACCATAAAAGATTTTGAATCATATTTAAATTCATTTCAACAGAGAGAAAAAACATTTTTGAGAGGGGAATTTGGAGGTCTAGGCATTTACTGGGTTTATGACCTGTCATTGGCTGGTTTATGTGGCTACTTTACACACTGTGTAGCATTCACCATTTTGCCGATGTTTGAACATTCACATTTCCTTAACTCTTCCATCTGTTGACTTTTGTGAAGTAAAAGAGCTGAAACTTTTATCACGTGGGTGAGATTCATCCGGCTGAATCAAATCACCTACTAGGCAACGCCTGAAAACAATTTTCCAATTTTTATAGTTCTTCTTTTACCAGGTAGTTAATTCTAAGGATTCGGTAGGATTTTGAATCACTTAAAATGAAAATCTTGTATATATCCTTGGTTAGAAGTCAATTAGAGTACAACTCTACTATATGGTCCCCTTTTTACAAAATTCATATAAAAAATGTAGAAAGAGTCCAACGAAAATTTTTAAGATTCATTATTTTCAAACTGCATATTTTTATAGAACAAATCAACTACATGTCTTTGTTAAACTTTTTGAATTTAACTACTCTGGAGAATTGCAGAAAAATAACTGCCCTAATATTTTTATAAAAAATCATTATTTCTAAATTCGATTGTTGCGAACTCCTGGATTTAATGAACGTATACCAATACGTAAAACTAGACAAAATAGTCTATATTATTGTCATCCTTCTCAAACCAACTATGTTTGTCACTCACTAATATCGCGTATACACGGACTAGGAAACGAATTTACCTCTCAGATCGACATTTTCGACTCGAGTCTCTGAATTCAAATAATCTCTTGGTAAATATTTAATGATGTTCTATAGTAACAATTAACGAATTATTTGCAAAAGCTACTTATGCTTATGATCTGGTGTTTATACCTTATATATTTTTTATATCTTTTATTTGCTGACATAAATACATGTATATATATATATATGTTTAAATATTTCTTGTTAATTTTCTTTTTTTTTTTTTCTTTTTCTTTTTCTTTTTCTTTTTCTTTTTCTTTTTCTTTTTCTTTTTCTTTTTCTTTTTCTTTTTCTTTTTCTTTTTCTTTTTCTTTTTCTTTTTCTTTTTCTTTTTCGTTTTCGTTTTCTTTTTCTTTTTCTTTTTCTTTTTCTTTTTCTTTTTCTTTTTCTTTTTCTTTTTCTTTTTCTTTTTCTTTTTCTTTTTCTTTTTCTTTTTCTTTTTCTTTTCCTTTTTCTTTTTCTTTTTCTTTTTATGTACCCATGTTTTAATATTGTTTTTAAATTTTTGTCCAACTAACTAACTCATTATTTTGTATATTTCATATTGTAAAAGGCACTTGTGTCGCATAGTAAATATTTTACTTAATAAAAGTCAGCAAATGGAATGGTTGAAGATATTTAAGCACAGGCAGAATGGTGAATATTGCAATGTATAATGTGGACACTTAATCCAACCAATAAAAGGTGACAAACCCTGTAAATGTCTAGACTTCCACATTCCCTTCTCAACAACATTTTCCCTCTCTGTTGCAAATTTAGAAAAAAACATCTTTTAAATTTTCTCAATGAGTTTGAAAAATAATTCATTTGGATACGTACTTGTATTAAATTACTTTCTTCAAAAATATGTACATATCCTCTAAACCGAAATTATTGCAGAATCTCGTGAAACAATAATTAATTAAATTTTGTACTAAATACGGAGAATATGGGAGGAGAAATTTCAATTAGGAAATGTAGGCCGTAGTTCTGCTTACTAAGCTATCCTTCGTCGGATTTCCCATTGGTCACCTTTAAAACAGAAAGTCAAATGACATTAGAATATTCGTTATTCATAATGATTTTTTTAAGTCTTTTAAAACGTGGCTTTTCTCCTTAACTTTACACAAAATCAAGAGATAGAAGAGTTGTTCAACATCTATTTCACTTGTCAATTTTTAAAACCATTAAATCCATTATTAATTTATAAATTTAATCCATAATTTGTTTTGAATAATGCAGCTCTGTGAGTGACATAGAAACAGGACACCGAGCGAGTGCTTTTGACTCAATACCTGTTCTTAGATAAAAATCCTGACCAATAAAATGATTGGAAATTTTATTTTTAATTAATTGATTAATTTTTAGGTACGTTTCAAAATAAAGTATTACAATTCATACATATAGAAATAACAAATATAATTAATCAATAAAATAAGTAATACATAAAAAAACAACACCTAGGAACTAGTATCTGAGAAATGTTAAAAGAGTAAGATAATCTTGTAACAAAAAACTCTCTTACAGAGGTGAAAAATATCAATGTCCAAAGTAATATCGTTCAACACAAAGGTAGTCCAAAAAACACTAAAGATAAGTCCTTGTGTGCGTTGTGCAGTGGTTGATGCTTTTGCCTACCATTGTTGAGGTTCTGGATTCGATTTTTGATCGGGCAGACGAGTAATATTGATTTTAAAGATTTTTTGAACTGCAATATTTCATTGCTCGTTGATAGGCACCTGGACTAAAAGGCTGATTACTTTACCCATATAAGTAATTATCTAGCTACCCTCCATTTGGTTTACGAATGCATCGCCTTATGCACCACTAGTTCCAAAAATAGAATAGAGACTTGTTAACAAAGATTGTTGTCCAAGATAATTAAAATAAATGCGCGCAAATATTATATTTTCTCCACAAAAAATACATCTTGAAACGCAATAATATTTCGAAAAAATATAGGTATTATTAATATTTAAAGCAGTACTTTTGTGGTCAAATATTTTATTAAATTTAGTAAATATGTTTATACTCTAACTCTAACGCATAAATATAAATATGTATATCCGCATAACATGTATATACGTATACATGTATAAATACGAATAAATATGTATATACTCAACTTGGATTTTCTAGCCAGTCAAGGCAAGTTCATAGGCATGGGTCGTTCCTGGTTGTTATAGAAACATTGTCTCGGTAATAAACTTATGTTTGTATTATGTTATTTTTAAATGATAGGTAAAATAATTCTTGTATAAAACTACCGACTTTTCTATATAGAAATAGATATTTACTGGTTTAGAGATAACAATGAAATAGAAATAACTGAAGTTAATTAGTGGGATTTGCATGT
Organism: Micrasema longulum; assembly: GCF_059751315.1. Lineage (NCBI taxonomy): Eukaryota > Metazoa > Arthropoda > Insecta > Trichoptera > Brachycentridae > Micrasema > Micrasema longulum. Next base: position 385,012 of record NW_028277870.1, on the reverse strand, counting down.
TAGTGCCTTGACGAAGAAATTAGTACGTGTCGAAACCGGTAGACATAAAAAAGTTAGTAAGTGGTTATTAACAATTATTTACTAACATTTCATAACCTTTTTTGACAATTGTTTACGTTTATAACAGCTTGCCCCACACATACTGCACATCGTATCTAAGGACAAGTCTCCTTGGCGGTGCCCATATACATGAAAAAACTGCTCGTTGCTGAACGAAAAAACCGATCCGACGGAGTTTTCTTTCTGTAATTCTGTAATCTTGTAGCCTTAGCATACTTGTGCTGAAAAAAGGTGATCTAGAAGTACATAATACGCACTTCACGGGATTGAGAAAAAGGGTGAAATGAATACTTCACTTATTAGGATTAAATTGATTGCACATGATCGGGTTGTGGTCCTGTGGTTAGTATCTCGAAATCATAGATTGAAGGTCTGTGGTTTGAATTCCACTCTACTCCAACTTGATTCCCATTTTCTAATACTGACTTATTTACAACCTATAAATATTATTTTAATAAATTGTAAATCCAAATAAATGATTATTTTTCTTTTAGTGCCTTGTTAGGTATCTCCAACCTTGGAAATTACTATTGAAAAGGTCTCTCCGTTCTGCGCTTCCCAAAAAATCGGCTCCACAGCTCTAAAACCAGTGCTTTCTCATATATTACGCAGCCAGAACATCTGTCTTCTTCCAGCCCTCCGGTGACCCTCAATCTTGTGCATCTAAATTAAATTAATTAATGGTCAAATTTTTTTATACATTTTATGCCCCAGATACGAAATTTTACTAATTTTTATGGTGGTTAAGAGTTCTTCGATTATTCTTGCTTGATTTAAGATGTCTCAGTTTGTTATCTGATCTGTCCAAGAAATCTTAAGCATTCTGCGATGTAATCACATCTCAAAGACCTCCAGCCTGTTTATAGTGTTCTCCTTTAGAGTCCAAGTCTCACGGTCATACAACAACACAGACCACATATAACACTTTACCAATCTTTGCTGTATTTCCATGTTTAAATTGTCATTGCAGAAAAAGAATTTTATTTAGTAAAAAGCAGCTCTTGCTGTTTCATTTCTGCATTTAATGTCTATATCTTGGTCAAGGGTCTCTGTTAGATTGCTGCCAAGGTACTTAATCTTGTCAACCTTTTCAATTTCACCCCCCTTTCATTGGAAAGAAAATGCGGAGTAGAAGAGTCATTATGAGAACGCAGATATTTATTTTTTTACAAATAGTTTTAAAAAGTCTTGAAATTCTATTTGGAAGCCACCAGATCTGTAAATCCGAAAGGACCTATAACACGGCTACGGATAGTAATGAGGAACCCCACTCGGTAATCGTAGCGAGGAGGAAATGGACAAGATGTATTCAGAATATTGATTTCGATATCCGCAGCAGCGCAAAGGGGAATCAGCAATATTAAAAACGAATATTTTTTGTTAATTTTTTTTATGACCTGATGAAAACTGCAAAGTCAGTACGTTTTTAAATGGAAAATTTCTTTTTGGATTTTAAAAAATAATTTTCATTTGTGACTTTGACATCAGGAATTATTGGGAATGAGAACAATACCCCACAATCATTCTAACCCGATAACTACAATTCGTATCAACGAGAGTGGTCATATTATTTGCAGGTCGTTATTTTAATGAATTTATAATGAATAATTGAGTTGGTAAAACGCTCGCCCGAGTTGAACAGGATGTGTAGCGAACCACAATACACAGAAGTAAGTTCCATTAGTTGATCAGCTAAATATTTCGTTCACACAGAAGTTGACCCTGAAATAAACTTACGCCATGATACCCTCTGCTGGGTTTATCAAGTTACAAGTTAAGCAATTTGACGGTAAGCTTGCTTTGTTCTATAGTTTGTCGGAAAACGAGGCACGTATAAACGAAAATGGTTATTTATTTTGGCAATTTGAACCTTATTTATTTTCCATGTAGCTATTATAATCGTCTGAGTACTTTAGGTGATTAATAAAATATAAAATAAAATATTCACGTTTCATTTAATTAACCATTTTGGATGGAACAGTTTCATTCCTCAGCTGAAAATTAGATTAGTAATTTACTTAGCCTACATTTTATTTCAATCAAATATATCGCACACCCAAAAATACACTGTCGTAAGTCAAAATATAACTGTTTTTATTTATAAATGCAGTTTAGCGACATTTTTTTTCTCTTTCTTAGGAGAACACACGTATCTCTACGATTTTATTTGATGCGATATTCTATAAACGTCAGCATTCATTGAAATAACTCAAGTAAAATATTGAGAACATTGCAAATGATATTTATTTATTATTTCACGTTTTACATAAAGCTTTTTTTTAAAAATGAATACCTCACTGGGCACAACCGGTGTCGAGGCATTCATTTACATGATTTAATATATTATAAGTGTCTAGAAATATATATAAAATACATATAAAATATTACGTATTCCCATTTAAATCCACACAGATATATTTACATATAAAACAGTAAGAGAGAAAAAAAAACATTAAAACGGAAAGAAAAAGAAAACAACATTATATTATTAGTACAGCTCACACATTTAACTACTGGGCAGACATTAGGTCAAGTAACAAGCTACTGTCAGCTCCCGGTGGCCCAACATCCGCACAAATGCCAAATATACGAGTGTATGACATATATTCATAGATACACTGTGTGGATATAAATACAAAACACGAAATGCAAAAATAATTATACATTAACAAGTTCACTGCTTTAGTGGGGTGACAATCCGAAGAGAATTGTAATGCTACAGTGTTCTTTTCATGTTTTTACAGTCAAATGAGCAAATACCACAAACAATACTGGGCATTGAATTGTCAATATACTTTAAATTACGAGCATTACTATAAGTTGGTTTTTGATATCCTGCAAAACGACCAATTTAGACATACATACCACAGTTTACTTCGGAAGGTACGATGTATGAAGTGAGAGTTTTTGAAACTTTCCATTTTTTCATTTTATGCGGTTTAACCAAACAAAAATATGCGCGTGAATCATATAAGGTTCATCTGATACTCTCTAAATCCTTGTACAAATTTGTTAGAATAACTTCTGGGTTGAAATTTGATGTAATTTATCATATGTACACATGAAATATCGGTGATAGACTTATTTCACATTTTGGAATTACCAATATCATAATTGACTTATTTATTGTTTAACTAATGTAAGTAAATATTAGTATATAAACACTTACCGACTTAATTAAGTCTTCCGGTTTTGAGACGTACCCATCTTTTGGTAAGAACACTTACAACACCAACATGCAAATACTAAAATACACCTCCACTTTCGTCATCACCGAGTATATAAAATATAGTATTTCCAAAATAACATAAATCACATGCCGATTTATTGAGATGCGAACACCATCATGATAAAGCATGCACTAAGCTTACTTAAAAATATGTTATCGTATAATGAAGAATTGGTGGGGAGTTAAGAGAGAGCGGGGTAGAGGTTGGGTGCATATTGGTGTAGTGAGTGTCCTGACGAAGCCGTTAGACTAAAAAAGTCGGTAAGTGGTCATACACTAATGTTTACTAACATTAGTTAAAATGTTTGACCACAAAATTAATGCTTTGAACATAAATAATATTTTTATTCATTTATTTAAAGACTTATTATAGTCATCTTAAAGAATAAGTTCATTCAAGAATAGTAAATGTTTTTTTTTCTTTTTATTTAAATAAACACGTACAGTTAAAATAAATAACAGCTAAAGAAAATTGAAACTAGGATAAACAATTTCAAAATTTGAAATTTTAAAAGACATAAAAAAGTTCAGTTCCTGTTTCGAATTTAAAATGTCACACAATCGGGAAATTGGCGCATGTAATCCATAGTTTATCATATGCATATTACAGGCGCCGTGGCGCAGTTTGTTGGACGGCTAACTGTGAAACTAGCGTCGCGAGTTTGATTCCCGCCAGGTGAAAGAGGAAAATCAATAAAACGTTTTATTCTTAATTGGTATCGGTATTGTGGTGTATTTTTCACTTCCTTTCTTATCGTGTCTTCTCAACTGCGGACATTCTTCTAAAATAAAGGCTAAGCGGGTTATGGATTTAAAGAAAAAAAATGTGTTCATATATAAGAGAGAGTGTTCAATATTTTGGAAGAGCGTATTAAGCTTTCAAGGACATAAACTTTTAAGAGAGGAGTTAAGGATTGGGTTTTCCTTAGTAGGAGGGATTTGAGTGGAAAACTCCTTGATGATTTTCCAAATGCTTACTTTTTACCATATTGATGTGCCATATATTTGTTTTTTTTATTATTACAATTATTTTTGTGTGTTTTATCCTAGATAATATTTGGAATGATATACTTATGCGTTTGTGTCAACTAATTGCCCGTCCAAACTCAAAACATAACTTTTAGCCCCATGGAGTTGGGACTAATGTCTCAAATAATGAGTAATAAACTGCCTTTACGTAAATAAATAAGTACAAATATTTCTTTATGCATTTTTTTTTTCTTGTAACCATAAAAACGACTAACAATATGTATAAAATGTGAACACCATTATCTCAGTATCCAAGCGGATGAAGAATTTATTATGTAGTTCTGTTTATTAAATAAAACAGATATCCGGGGGAGTGTTTTAGACTCAATACGATGGCTGGTATTAGATAAAAATCCCAAATACGTCAATCTAGTGGAGATGAGTTTGCCTGGCCATTTTGTAGTTGATGTGTTTGCCTACCATTCTTGAGGCCCTGCGTTCTATTCCTGGCAGGGTGGATACAAAAAATAGATTTTTGAAGGTTTTTGAATTGCGATATTTTATTATTCATGGACTGGCACCTGAGGAGTAAGACGGATCACTTTACCTGCATGTAACAGACGATCGAACTATGTTGCGTTCGGTTTCCTAATGCAGTAGTCTTTGTATTAACTCGGTTACACAGTAACTTTCAGAAAAAAATGAAGTTTTCGATTACCATCAAAAGAATTAGAATTTATTAAATAATTTTTGATTTTTTTTTTTAATATATTGAATTTTTATAACAACGGCTAGTATTAAATATATATGGCAAAATTAATAAATCAAGTTACTAGTTAAAATTTATCACTCGTTTTTTATTTATGTGATAAAATCGGAAAAAAAATAAGATGAAAATTTTTGTGAATAATTTACTATCTATTCTTAAGGATGCCTGGTGAGACAAACGAGAACGTAAATTATACATTTAACGATACACTTATGTTTATCATGGTACTAAGTAGGTTTCTGAATTATTATTGTGATCAATTTTCATGTCATGTACATTAGGGGTATGTTGTTTGTATACTTAGGGTAGGTACAAATCAAATGACTCTCGAGAGAATAGGGGATGATTAACACCTGCAGCATCCAAGTACCATGGACAAGCGTGATTGATCTTCAGTTAATTATACTAGGGAAGTATGACGGCCGAGGAGATTAAATAAATTGATTACTATTCGAACTAATGAAACACAATTGTCAGTTTTAATGAACGCTTGTTTTGATATGTAATACAAATGCCAATGCAATTCAAAATAAACGAGTATTTTGAGAAGCTGCATATAATACCAAAAATACGAGGATACGCATTTTTGGTATCCTGAGGCAAGGTATCGTTCTATTTTTTATATTTTTAAAGATTTCGTATTTTAATCTTTTTTCTTCTTCTTCTTTTCCATATCCGTTCCTTATCATGTGAACATCACCAGTTGCATCCAAGAAACCCGATCGCCAGTCAGCACTCTTGCCTCCTCCCACGTCAATCCAGCGGCTCTTAGTTCCACCGAATAAAGTCAAAAGATCGTCATCGACGGCCTTCCAGGACGGCGTGAGCCTGCAGGTGTAAAGAAGATGCAACTTGGGTTTCGGTTCTCGTAAGGCATGCGCAGCACGTGTCCAAGCTAGGTTCACCACCGCATTTTCGAGACGCTCGTTATAGGAGGATGCTGCATTTCAATGTAAGTTATAAAATCAAACCACCCTATACCCAATATTCTCCTTAAGCACTTACTCTCAAAACTAGGAAGTTTGGTGTTCTGAGCTTTGGTAAGGTGCCAAAATTTGCACCCATATAAAAGTACTTAGCATATTGAATATTTACAAATAACATTAATTTTTTATGGATCCCAATCAGATTCTATGTTTTGATTCCTTTTAATTTATTTCCATTTACTTATTTTTATTGGATTTCGGGGAATGCTAAAATAATAACTCACAAATTATATTTTTATAATCATATTTCTACCAGTGCACATTTTTAGTATGAACAGTTTTCTTATATTGCCACTAGGCGTAGTTTAACATTTACAAGAAATGAAACTTATATTTAAATGTTAACATATTACAACAGAGATGGAGAACATTTAAGAAATGGGAATATAGAAGTCTAGGCATCTGCAGGGTTTATGACCGGTCATTGGCTCGTTTTACTGGCCACTTTACACACTGTGTAACGTTCACCATTCTGCCTATATTGGAACATTTATACTCCTTTAATGCTTCCATCTGTTGATGTTTGCGAAGGTAAAGAGCTAAAATCTTTATTGATGGGGGTGAGATTCATCTGAATTATTTTACTCACATTATAGGTAACTTACTTAAACTATATAAGCAGATGAAAGATTAGTAGGAATAAACGAGTACAAGATATTAAAATAAATGCAGAATAAACCAGCCAATGATAAGTCATGAGCCCTGTAGATGCCTAGACTTCTATATTCCTATCTTTAAAATTTTCTGCATATCTGTTGTAATATGTTAATATAAACAGTTCCCTAGGGGTTTCATTCCAGTTCTTGTCTACGAAAAATTGGAAAAACTAGAAACATTGTAAATTTAAATATGAATTATTTTAAACTTTGTTAATCACTTGCAAACTAATACTAAACAAAAAACATCATAATTTTTCAAAAAATGTTTTTCCAAACGGCTTTTACACGCTTTCGCGACACAAGCAGGCATTTTGGTTTCGACCCTAAGCGTGATGTCACGTTTCACGCGACTGGAGGTCAAAAAACGACTAAAAACATATTAGGCATGAGTTAAAAGTTGTTATTTTTGAAGACCCAAGGCGCGTCTATGGGTATTAATAGGTCGATGGGGTAGGACATAAAAAGATGTTGGGAGAAAAATCTGAGGAATCAAAATACAAAATAAATTGAAGGGATATCACTACGTTGGTCTTTAATAAATGAGATGTCGTCATGAAACTTATCCGTAAGGGTATTTTCCAATAAATGTAACGATTGAATCGCGGAGTGCCAAAAACGACAGTAAGTTACGGTTAACAAACCATCAAAAAAAGGTCTCGTCGAGAATGCAACTCATTACACCGCGCAAGTCTGACCACAGATAAACGACTGTCAATGTTGCAAGGACGTAAACTCAGTTACGAGACACACACGCAGGAACGTATAACGTTAAGAGTATTTATACGCGGCATTTTTATGGAAGTAAAATTATCTCTACTATGCTGACTGATGATTGTAAAGATGATCAGGACATAGTGAGACAGAGAAGAGCCATCAATTTCAGGGCCTCTATGCTAGCAAGACGCTTTTTTCAGTGCAGTGACGGAGTCAAGAAAATCCTCTTTACATCGTATTTGACGTCCATGCATACAGCGGAATAATATAAAATTTATACGCAGGCAGCGTGGAATAAATTAAGTGTCATCTATAACAATGCATATAGGCAATTATTTGGACTGACTATGTACTGCACTGCTTGCTAAATGTTTACAGCTGGAAGAGTAAACACTTTCGCTGCCCTACTTCACCAAAGAGCCTGTGGCATATGGAAACGCATGAAAAACTCTAACAACCCGCTTCTCCAAGCCACTGCAGGATGGATCCATTCACACCTGCTCTAACAATGGCTGGAAATGCTAAGACCACCATAAAGACATAATATAATTTATATTTTTTATTTTATCTCACTTATGCAAAAAATAATTCAATAAACTATTAATTTGTTTTTATTAATTTTTGTTTTAAATTTTTTAAGAGTTTTTGTCCTTTAATTTTTTTTTAAATATATGTTACATATTTTGTAAATTATCTCCACGTTGTTTTATTAAAATAAAAAAAAGATTTATATTATATAATTGGCTGTGCAATATTTTGCCATTTTACTGGAGTAATATTTATTATCATTACTATTATAGTTATTTTCTAGGCTTTTTCAATAAATTGTAATTAACTTAAAAAATAGACTGGACTTTTGAAATTACCTGTAGGGACTTTTAAAAACGTCATAAAAAAAACAGATCAAAAATTTTGCTTGTTAAATGTGAATTTTTGCAAACGACGGTCGATATGCAAAATGTTTTCTTGCGAGCGGTAAACATTATAGCATTAATTTAATTGTACGGCGACGCCGATGTTTCGCGAAAATGTATGAAAAACAAATGGCCGTAATACAAATGTACTACTTTAATACGTCCCAAGTTTGGTTGAACATTGACCAATCGATTATAGCGTTGTTATGTGTTCCGGTAGCCATGTTTTTCAACATTTAGTGTATTTAAACAGCTACAGGGTTCTTATTTTTAATATAAGTACAACTCGTGACGTCGCCGGTGGAATTATATAAAAATAATTATAATTTCGTTATGTAGTTATGTGGATATGTTATGAACCAGCAAAGCATAAAAAAAAATAAAATCAAGTTACCAAGCTTTTATAAATTATTGCGATGACAGAAATATAAAAAAAGACTGCTTTGATTATCATATGTCTTTCATAACTTATAAATAGGTGCTTGTATTGGCGGAACAAGATATGAAACGGAAAAAAAAATTGTTACTTTTTGAAGGCAAAATTTTATTTTAAAATTTTCGTAATTAAATTATATTTTAATTCCCAACCTTAAGGTGATAAGACACGCCTCTAAATTTCATATCGAAAATATATGTTTAATATTACTTGGATAATTTTATGGTAAAAAATAGAAAACCACAGCAAAATGTCCAATGATATGAATTAAGAACATAATAATTATTTTATTTAATGATTAAATTTATACTACGGATTGAGTTTAAAGATTGAAATATATCCGCAAAACTTCCAGGAGATGCTTGTGGATTTTCAGGGGTCCATAAACCCAAGTTTGAGAAAGGCTGAGTTAGACAATAGTAAGAAATCGATTTCGTCTTTTATGTTTATTAATTTATTGTATTTGATTGTTGTTGGGTTCCATTTGTTAAATAAAAATGTACGCTTATAAATAATACACAGATTAAAAAAAAAAAATATGTACTTATTTGAATGTGTTTAGATTTATCTGTCAATTAATTAAATTAAGTATTTAGTTTGATGTTTTTGTACACGTGACACTTACTTATTATAATATCTGTATGACAGGATATTATAATATGTGAATGACAGGTTTCTTCACAAATAAAATTATAGTGTTAATTTTATTTGTGGAGAAACAAATAAAAGTGTCACAAGATATGAACGAGTTACAAACTAATGTTTTTTGTTTACCATTAGATACATTATGTAATTAATTCCGAATTATTTATAATTTTAGTTTTGTAACACCAATGTCGTACGCACTCTCTATCAATCAACTTTGATGATGGACACTAAATTCAATGTGATCAAAACCCTGTAAAATTTTGTGTCTCTTAGCGGCCGTGAAATCTAAGAGTTTTAATCTTTAAAAAAAATATATATTTTATACCTACCCAATACCAAAATATGTAATATCAAAATAAAGAGATATGCTAAAATAAAGTCAAATTTGAAACCCATATCAGAAATCTTTCGAAATGTAAATTGTACGAAATCAAAGCAATTGCCATTACTTTTAATAAAATGCAAAAAATATGAATGATTTTTTTAATCTCCTTAATCTTTGATTTGATTACTTTTTGAAATGCGTTGCGGTCCCCGTGGTAGGGTCGCAGATTTTTCTTTACAATGTGTTCCCATAGTTTTTATGACGAATATAAAACAGCCCGATAGTATAAATATATATTTGGGTTAATCATAAAAACATAAACACTAAAAAAATAGATTAGTTTTTTTAGATATAAAAATAAAATATGATGTCCTTTTCTTGTGTCGAAACTTCTTAAATATAAAAGGTAATAGGTATGTTCATAAATGATTATCTAAGGATTTTGAAGATTTACGATTTGACGAAAATAATCCGAACAGTTGTACAAGTTGATATTATTTAAACTCGGTTTCCAAGTTTTGTTGGAGGATCACCGGTTTAAATCCGCGAAGGAGGAAGAAATATTGCTGCCAGAAATCCGATTAAGGTACAATTTGTCTCGCGTTACAAGAAAAGTTCTTCTTGAAGCCTAATCTGCTAGCTCTCTAATCTTGTTAGCAAATTAGCTAGTGTGAGGGAAATCTTAGCTCAATTAAAGCTTCGGAAACTCCGTTGGGGGAGAAGCCAAGTGCTTGTTAAATACTAATCAAAGGTTTGATAAAATATCTAAAAAATATTCCAAATATTACTTCAGACTTTGGTAGGACGATTTAAATCTCACGTTGGATCCATGTGACTGTTTCAGATAAAAGTATTTTTTTTTATGGTAAAAAGAGTTCCGTAAAAAATTGCGTGAATGACACGAATGTTCACGGTGTAATCAATAATAAACTACAACATTTTCCTGGGGATTTTATCAATACCGATATTTTGATAGAGAATAAGAACCTTCTTGAGTGTTATCAAAATAAACTCGGCAGCTTTAGTGGTGTAATGGCTAAGACGCTCAACTCACACACGAAAAGTTAGATTCCCGGTAAGAAAACACAAATATTTCAAAGTCGTTTTTCTCGATCCTGGGTATTATGTGCTGTAGTTTTCCACTCTGATTGGATCTTGTGGTGAGAAAATGTAGTGAGAAAAAAATCGTTAAAAAAAATGAGAAAAATGTAGGGGTCCGCATACCGGGCATGTCCGGGTCGTGCTCACGGACCGGTGTTGGCCCGAGGCAGAGGGCCGTGGTTTGGATACCCCTGCTCAAGGGTATCTGAAATACATTTTTTGACAATAATTTATGTAAATAACAAAATAAATTATTCTTAATTCGGTTGCTGTTAATGTTTGTCTTTAAAAAATAAGATAATGATCACTTTACTTATATGGGATTCTTTCAGAGGTAGTGGGTCTACAGCAGATCTTGTATAACACACAGAATAACCTTGTTAGACGGAGAATGCATTCTTGCCCCTTGATTTAAATTAGGTCAGGTGGTAAACAAAAAGGTTTGACCTAACCAATCTTTTTCCCTTTAGACCTGAATTTCGTACCCGAGAAGAATACGGACGTAAGCCCGAAGAAAGGAATATTCAGGAGAGCCAAAAAAATTTTTTTCTAGGATTCAAGTCTCGCCTTATGGACTTGACTCAAAATGAAATTGAATATTTACTAGTGCAATTTAAAAATCAATGTGTGAAAACTTAAATTGCAAGAAAAATATGAAATTGAAATTTTAATTCTTAACACACACTTTCTTAATCTTTTAAAAATAATATGTAGCTAATAATTGATTTTTATTCGGTAATTTTAATTTTTAATTATTTATATTTTCGGCATCCTTCTCGTCTGATAAAGGATAGACTAGCATACTAGACCTAGAAATTATTTTTTTATTAGAAAAAAATAAATTCTGGTACCCAATGCATATTTTTTTGCAAATCGTTATGCTTTAGGGTATTTAATGGGAAATAAATAGCAAAATATCACGTACTACAAATACCGATAAAGACATATAAAATGAATTAAGAAAAACTAATTGTATTTTTAAGGTCAATATGGATATTATGGAAAAATGATTTTACGTAAATTAAAAAAAATAATTGTTGATAAATAATGTCTTCACAAAAACGTGACATGTTTGTCCTTGACGATGTAATGTCAATATTCGTAACGATGTTCTATTTAAATTTAAACGGTTGGAAATTAAATTGAAAATTTAACCAAATCGTGACGTATTAGGAGCGTGGCCAATGCAATGGACCGTTTTCACCGGAATTTAAAATTATAAATTAAAAAATATTTATTATTTGACTAATATGTATAAAAAGTTTTTTTGATTGACTCCTACGAGATGGATGTTTCTCCAACTAATTTTTTTTTTCTAGATTTTTACCTAAGAGCATCCATCGAGTCAAAAACACTCTTTCACGATTCTAGTTATATTTTACACACCGAACTGTATTCTTCATAACTCGTACACCGGCGTTTTATTATTTCGTGACACGATTTGCATCTATCTCTTTCTAAAAATATATGGTTTCTTTATTCGAATACATTTTAGATGCTAGAACTTGCATCTTTTTGCCACTAATAAACAGAAATATTAACTTTATGTTTTCATCAATAACCTATTTTTTTTTTAATTTTGGCCATGAATCCGTATGCTTTTCTGGTTCAAAATTTATTCCTGAAAAAAATAAACACATTTTATTCTGTGTGTACGAAAGGAATTATTTTATGGTATTTTTAAAGAGAAATATTAGCAAGGGTAGAGTGGAATTCAAACCTCGGATCTCTTATCCGTGAGTCCGCAACACTAGCCACTGACCAAATTTGAAAACATTTCGTATTTTTAATGTTATTGTATACTTTCAAAGTTATTTTACGATATTTTTTTGTAATTAATGAACTTAATCTTATAATCACCATTCAAAATTAATTTAAAATACTTGTATGTTATTATCTTATACATTTTTAATTTAAAAAAATTTCATTGCATATAATTTGTAAGGACGACGAGCAAACGAAATAGCCAGAAGCCGGCTGACAAAGTTAAAAACGAACTTTTCTGTGTAATGTTGATTACCGACGTATACAAACAAAAGAGAGACGTACTTATGGGTTCCAGTAATTAAAAAATAAACTCGCCGCTTTTGAATTTCGTTAGGAACGGGAGTAGAAAAATAAATAATTCGTGTATGTTTGAATGAACACCCGGGATGAAAGGGCAAAGATTTGCGCAAATGCGCTCACAGATAAATGAAACATAATAGAAGTTAGTCGCTACACTGACAATAAATTTATTAAAAATAATAGTTACGTGGATGTAATTGTCCTCCTTTGATCTCCAATTAGAGCAGTCCGTAAACTTCTTTGTATATCGAGCTGTATGCCGAGGAATAAACAAACTAACAACAAAAAAGCCATCACGCCGTTTCCCCGTAGGGATAGGCAGATATGGTAAAACGCCACATCACTCTGTCTTTGCATGCGGACTTCTCTTTCTTTTCATTCATACATCTTCTCATGCACGCACGTCAATTATTCTTACTCTACATACGTCTATTTTTAAGTATTTGATGGATTTGATCGTGCCTTGTCTTTCTCGGTATTCCTCGTTTTTTGTATCATTCAACATTTGTATCATAGATCCTTTTGGCCGTTCTTTCGCTGTCCATTCGTTTTACATGTCCAAATTAACGTAGTATGTCTCAGCCTTACATAATTCACGAATCTCGACATTTGTGCATCTATCATACATAATTGTTTTTTTCACAAACTGAGGAATATGGGTTAGTTTATAATGATTAAAATTCTGATATTACGATTTCCTCGAAAATTAAACAATCCATTAACAAATTTCAACAAGGATGAAGAATACCTTAATGAAAGTCTTGACATTTACAGGCTCATGACCTGTCATTGGCTGGTTTAAGTAGCCACTTTACACACTGTATAACATTCACCATTTTGCGTTTGTTTGAATTTGCATATTTCTTCGATTCTTCCCTTTGTTGATTTAAGTAAAAGAGCTGAAACCTTTATTGTTCCGAAGAGATTTATCCGACTGATTTATTTCACATACTAGGCAATACCTAAAAACAATTTTCCAATTTTTAATCCCTGTCGTAATTTGTAAAAATCTTAATGACTCTCGAGGGGGTGAAATCTAGTATTTTGTCTACAAATATTTGGACAAACTCAAAATAATGTAAACCTTTATTGTTTCGCTCCTTCTGCTTATTTACGGGGTAAAAAGTTATAATTGGTCTGTAGGTTTAAAAAAAAATTAAACAAAGAATATCCACTGAACTTCCTCATTAAAAAGTGGTTTTTAAAAGTGGCCTTAGTCAAAAAAGATCGTTTAGAGACAAATAATTATTTGTTATTAGTTCGTCTGCATCAGATAAGAGTGATGAACATTTTCATGATAGATAGCAAATTATCGAAGCGTATTTAATTTATTTGACTTGCTAAAGTGAGTTTGAATTGAGAATTTGAGTCAATCAATCAAATAAATTAAATACTCTTTGGTAATTTGCTATCATGAAAATGTTTATTTAAAAAAGGATTTATGAGGGCATTTTGACTAAAAGTGTCAAATTTTAAAGTTTAAGTGTACTGGACACACGGAACGGAAATTATTTCTGGTTATGCAGCTTATAATTGTAATTATGATGGCATTACTTAGAATTTATACAATTTTGGCTCAGGACTGTTTGAAAAATCACTCGACATATATTTTTGGGATGCTACACACCTATGTTGACTTGGGAAATGTGGTGCAAATACTCAGCATCTTATATGCGTGCAATAAAAGTGCAGTACAATAATGCACAATAGAACCACGTATCTTTAAATTTCTTGCAACAGAGAGGGAAAACATTTTCGAGAAGGAAATATGGGAGTCTAGGCTTTACAGGGCTCATGACCTGTAATTGGCTGGTTTAAGTGGTCACTTTACACACTGTGTAACATTCACCATTCTGCCTATGTTTAAACATCCGCATTTCTTCAACTCTTCTATCTGTTGACTTTTGTGGAGTAAAATAGCTGAAACCTTTATCATGTGCGTGAGATTCATCCGGCTGAACCAATTCACCTGCTAGGCAAAGCATTAAAACAATTTTCCAATTTTGTATACTTCTTCTTTTACCAGGTTTTTAATTCCCTATATTTCCTTCTCAAGGATGTTTTCCCTCTCTGTTGCAACCAATTTAAATGTGAACAACTCCCTAGGGAGAAAATCCAGCTAGTCTGCAAGCATTTGGACAAACTCAAAACATTGTTGAACCATGAATCGTCTACTGAGGATCTACAGCATTTCTAATTTCCTCGAAGCCACGGTTAACTAAAAGAAGGACAATCTTAAGATTCGGCTTTTTGAGTGTTCCTACACTCAACAGAATATACACTACAGTTCCTACACATAAACCACCTCGCAAGAGCGAGTTTATGTTTCATGTTATTTTTGTATTCTATTGTATATTATTTCGGTCTATGGTCTGTGTCTGAGTGGATTAAGAATAAAGTACTGTGTATGTAATAGAAATATAATCCTGGACGAGTGTTTTCGACTTAAAGGCTGCTCTCAGGTAAAACTCCTGAAAAATAAAATAGAGCGGAAAAAGTCCGGACCGTAGTATGATGGTTGGTACATTCGCTTACCATGCTTGAGGTCCAAGATTCTATTCCAAGTAAAATTGGCACGAAATATTTGTTTCACACTTGAGTGTTTTATCATCCTTGGACTGGCACCTGAGGCGTAAGACTGATCACCTTACATCCCTGTAAAGGAAGATCCAGATATGCTGCACTTTATTTAAATTTCCAGTGTCCTGTGCACCATCGTGTGCAGATAAAGGCTTAAATGATGATTCTTAAATTTTTAATGTGAGATTTTTTTTATTCAGTAACTCAATTTTCGTTCATAATATTGTCAGTCAAAATTATATATATTGTATTCAATATTATCTTTATTTATAATTCTGCTGTACGTGTGATGTCACCGTACTCCTCCTAAACGGTTTAGCCGATTTACGTGCGGTTTTCAGAAAAATATAGATCTTTGCTCTGTGCGTGTTCGTAGATATTAAAATTTTCAATCGAATATGTAAAAAAGAAGTAAAGAGCATATATGTTTTATTCATCGATCGACCAGAGTTGCATTCGAGGAGAATGCATTTGCAAAAAAATGGAAAGAAGTTGTTTTTTTGCGTTTAAAAAAAGTTTGTTTTTAAATGTTTACAAACAGCATTTGTTTTTTGTGGATTTCAATCAGATTATTTCCTTAAATTTCTTATGATTTCTATCAATTCATTTCTTTTTATTAGATTTTTGATAACACTTTAATAATTTTATATTCAATACATTTTTAAAAATCGTATTCCCACATAAGTACACCCCTTTGTTGGTGAGACGACCGGAGTTTGACGTTTGCAAAAAGAATGCCATATTTGAAAAAATATTTATTTTATGTTTTGGAATTCAATCATGAACAAGTACCTAGGTACCTACTTAAATTCAATATAAACAATTTTAACTTTTGAAATTCAATCACAAACAAGTACCTAGGTACCTACTTAACAATGAAAAGTATTTTGCCAACGTTCGGGCAGGACAACGTGTGTCGGGTCCGCTAGGGTGAAATAAACTTAGAGTATATATTATATCTTAGAGTCCGTATTATTCCAAAATTTGTAAGAATTTTTGAAAAGGGGGCGTGGTCGTTTGTTAAGTGAAGACGTTTTTCGTTTCCAGATGTTTATAAAACAGGGTTGTCACAAATGCACGACTTAGGCGATTTTTTATATTGGTAGGGAGTAGAAAGTACAATAAAACGTTTATTTTAATTTAGTAACAAATTTACTAAAAACATTTTTAATACATTAAAGTAAGCAATAATAAACATTAAAAATAACATTGTTGGGTACATAAATTAATTTTATAAACAAATATGCATTTACATATAATAAACAAGTAAAACTGCTAAATTAAAATTATTAACTAAAATTTATTGATTTTGAAAATAAACCAATTTGTTAAAAAATTGGCTAACTCTGACGGCAGATTGTAACTTACATCTTTAAAAACTGGTTAAACGGGGTCTCCAATTCCAAAATATTTTCCGAATTCGTTGTTTGATTTGAAAACTAAAAACAGTAATCTCTATTATTTTTTTAATTTAAACTTGTATCTTTGTATAGAGTGAAGATACCACTTCCAATTTGGTGATTTGGAGAAATCACGCCGTTTCACTGAAGAGGTAAGCAGAGAGGATAGAATACCATATCACTCTGTCTTTGCATGTAGATCTCGCTTCCTCTACATTTATACATCTTCTCATGCACGTACACTGATTTTTCCGACTTTATGGTTTATAAATATGAAATAAATGAATTTATAAATATGATATAAATAACCCATAGCGAGTTAGGTTTTTGAAAACATGGGGTGGGGGGGTACGGCACCATTTATTACACGTACCAAATAATTCGTTTTTGTCCAAATTAATGTATAGAAAGTGGTTGGAACACACCCAACTGTTATTTTCAGGAGACAGTTGTTCCGGCGTGTTTTATGGATTTATTTATTTTGCCTTATTTCATCTATCGGGAATCCAAAAAATAAACCTTAAACTACTTTATTTCGCTTATAAATTTAGTAATAAAATTATTACACTAATAAATAACATTTAAGTGAAAACGTAATATTTTAAGGTTATGCACAGCCCTGGCATTCTTAATTATAAGAGCCGCCTAAAAAGTGGTCATAAAAATACCATTTAAAATTGGCGCAGATGTATTGTCCTCTCTTTTAGTTACATTCAATAAACTACAATTTCATATTCTTTCAGTGATATAAAAATAGAAATAATTATTTATAGATGTTGGTTGACTCGGTAAAAGGTCGTCGAGTTTGCATGATTCAAACATTTTAAGATATATTTGGATTGAAACGTTTAAATTTTTTTATTTAAATCACATAAATCCAATGTATAAGGTATTTGAATTACACAGAAATAAATGCTTTAATAATTGCTCAAATGATAGTACAAAAATAGTGGTGCATTAATGTTTAAAACGTATTAATTTGAAAATGTATAATATTTGATAAATACCTGTGATAACTGAAGCGTTTTCTCCCTTTTCCATTTCTATTTGAACATCGTTTCATGGCACAAGTCGGCATAATTAATTTTGATGTAATTAGCACTTAATACGTTAAACAATCATCAAAATTGTTATTCCTTCTTTATTTTTTCTTTTTTCTCTGCTGCCATTGGCATGTTTTTATACTTGTTATACTTTTAAACTACTTTTAACTACTTATATTATATATGTTAATAAAATCAATATATTGCTGCTCTTACTATAATGTGTCATTAATTTTGAAGATGTTTTTTAAATTGACCTAAATTTAAATTTACTGTCTTATATTTCACTTAAAGATTCTTCTCATCGTTTCTTTGAATCCCTTAAAATAAATATGTGTTTATGTTTTTCCTTTTTTAGAAAAAAAAATGTTATAACTATTTTATTTTATTTTTACATCTGAGTATGTTTTTCATTCTTTATTTCCATTCTTAATTTTTAATTACTCTTACAAGTTTTCTTCATTTTTAATATTATTTCCATTTGTAAATACTCACTACAAACTACAAACCTTAAAATATATTTTTTTTTCACTTAAATTTAAATTTTTAAACAACTTTCATTTATGTTTTCTTTTTCCTTCTCTTTTTTATACTTTCATAATTAACATTAGATTTAATTGCTTTTTAATATGGAAACTTCACTGGTCCATTAGAATTAAGTCCAATTGTGTAAAATATCAAACTTTGTAACTGTACTGTATGTTTCCTGAATAAAAGAAAATAAAAATAAAAAATATTAAAAAAAAAAAAAAAAAATACGGACAGAGCGTTTGACAGTTTGAAACAATACTGGCCGCGTACTTAAAAAAAGAGCATCGTAAAATTCTAAAATCGTCTACAAAACAAAAAATGAGGACCGTACCCACAGATTTGTTTGTCTCCCTTTCTCTCATTTAAACATATTGTAAAAAATGAGTCCTCTATAACCGGCAACATGCATTGGATTGGTAAAATGTTTTGTTATCCCTCTATATATGTATATACTCTAAGGAAATAAATGTCCCTGGAATAAATGAAATTTCGAAATTGGTATTTCTATTCTTTTTTAAGCTATAATTTTAAAAAATCGCCCCAACTGTTTAAATCACCGATTAAATAGAATTTCATGATATTTTAAATGAACATTTTCTAATTGACGGAATATTGCCAATGTTGAAAAAATGAACAAGCAATATTGTAAAAAGTTATAAGCTTTTGAAATCCTTGTTCTGTTATGGTGAAGTTTTGTGTTCAAAAAGACAAAAGGCGTGGGATCGAATATTATTTTAAGAAAATCCTCGAACAAACCGGTTTTCCGTGCCTGTGTATTTTCATGAAGGAGCATTCTTAAGAATCATCTACGTACATAAATTATTCACTGTTTCTACCTGCAGAAGTAATTTTATATTCAATCTCATTCAATGCTCGCGGCTTTTATGAAGAATCTTAGAAAAGCCGTAGCCACCCTGAAATCTAACGCTCTTAGCTACAATAAGTATTGAATGTCAAAAAGATTCTGTAAACCGAACAGGTACAAGATTAAACAGAAAAGTAAATATCTATAGGTACATGTTGTATTTTGTAATATAATCAGTAATGATAATAATTGGGTTGAAGAAAAGTAATATTGGTTTGAATTGAGATTTATATATTTTTTAACAGATATAAAGAAAAAAAACTGTCAGTTTATTGAAATCAGGCAACTTAGTTTTTTGTATTATTTTTATTATTTTACTTGTTTCAGCTAAAACACACAGCCTTCTTCAGAATTAATTGTAATAACAAACTAACACATTATCCGAGAAAATGTTCAAAAAGGTTATTAAAAAATATATAGTAGAGATAGGTAGAAGTAAAATGAATAGTCTCATTCGCTCAAAACAATGTTGAATAACTTGCTCCACAAAAGTGTGGTTTATGTTATGAATTGTTCTTTCATTGCACGTTTTGTAATATAAATAATACAGGAATACAGAAATCAAATACAAACATAAATATGTGGTGTTTATAACTGTCTAAAATTGTTGTAATTTATTTCTGTATATGAAGTTCTCTTTGGATATTCTTACATTTAAAAAAAAAGTGTTTATTATTAAGTGTCCTCGGCACGGCTTACCCTCAGATATAAAACATTATTTTTATTGTATTGTATATTTTTTTACGTTTTCGCGCCTTCATTGAAGGCAATGTTTGTTAAAAGCGCATTTGACGGGCATGACGTGTGACGTCAATGTTACGTGAGCAAGCCGTCGCAAGCCGTTTTGTACGTACTTGTTTTTAAACCCAAAATATATGAATTTAAGCTTTTTTTGGGTATATTGATAGTTATATTATTAGAATCGTAAAACTTGCCCTAATTTTTTAGCATATTTCAACGTTATTTCCGATTTGTGAAAATACCTAATTATTTTACTTTTTTTAACGTAATAATTTACAACTAGCAAGATTGGTTCCAAAATTTAAACGATGAAACGTATTTTTTTCTTTTTAGTAAATTTAACGATAATGGATTTCAGCAATTATGTTTTTTGTGTATGCACTTGGAGAAATTCAACCCATTACTGGAAGACAGCGGAAGGTCTTCAAAGGAAAGTGACCAAATTCAGGCTAAGTTTCCGAAGAGTTTGTTCTAAAACCCGGGCAAAGTTTTCCACTTCTTTTGCTATGTTAGCAGTTGTTGAGTGCTACATCAATAAAGGCTATCAATAATTCTACAGCGGTAAAAGTTTGTCATTTGAAGTCATGCGAATTTATTTACAGAAAATGGCGTTTGATAAGTTAACAGTGCAATATGTTTTTTTTAAATGAATTGTTGTGTTATTTTCAGAGTTTGAAATAGCATTGTAAACCTCAACAAATTCATATTTTTACCCAGTAACAGAAAAATAATCAGGGTGCATGTATCAGAAGAAAAATGAATCTAAATTATCAATTCATATGTTATTTGTAAAATAAAAAAATGAATTAATCATTTACTTTGTAAAGGGAATGTATTTCATTATTTAATTGTGTACCTTTTGTATTAAAAAAAAAATTGAGTCATTGAATAAAAAAATTTTGAGTCATATTATTTTAAGTGTTAACATAAGTTGTGTCTGTATTTTTTTAATTTAAAAATAAGCTCTAAAAGTAAAACAGAATGGTGAAGGTACGTCATTCGAACAGAAATGTTTTGCTTTAGAAAGGTCGTTTTATATTTGGTATAAAATAGTACAATATCTTGCTCAGTTTTTTAAACAATTATACATTGGACAGTGTCTTGCGCATAAGCATGCGCAGTACCTAGATGTTTTTCGACGCCTTTACAAATTACAGGCAGTTTGACATTTGACAGTTTTTAAACCAATCTACCCAGTAATGACGCTGCTACTGATAACTAACAATATGTTATTCATTTTACAATCACCGATCAAAATAAGGCTTCTAAATTAACATAAATCGTGAACATGCTGCTAGCAGCTTTTGCGGTATCTGCAGTCATTGATAAAGATACAACAAAAAGAATAATGTAAAGCAAATAAGACCTAGGATAAATAAATTAACACAACCAACATCGAAACATAAGCGTTGACAGTTAAGGCTGTTAGTCTGATAAAAGATTAGGAAATCGTGCAATTTTGCGATTTAAAAACGCTGTTTTTTTTTCAAAATCACGCCATTAAAATTATTAAGTAAATATACATAAGAAATCAACAATTATTTTCTAGGGTTTATCTGATGTAAAATATACTATAACGTTTTAAATATGTATAGTAATATTACTTTTCGTCCAGCAGATTAGGTCTCTTAAATTAAACTAATCTTAAACAGGAAGTCATTAAAAAAAAAAGTAAAATTTGGTTTAAAATAAAATTAAACATTTGAAACCACAAGAAAATTAAATCATTCCCGAATTCTTTACTAAATTATACATTGGGCACAGCGTTTTCTAAAAAAGAAAAACATTTTAATACAAACGATATTTTGAAATTATGTTTTTTGTTTTTTTTTAGAAGAATGAAGTAAGGTTTACCATAAGTCATTTATTTTTAGTATGATCTTAGCAAAAATGTATTCCTGTTGAATGGCGAATAGGTATGAAAATTAAAATTTTGCAAAAAAACGTATTGTCGAAATTGAATATTTTCAACCAAAATGTTATTTCTAAAAAAACGACATAAAACACAATGCCGAAAACAGGTTTGATCCAAACTATTTAACGATTATTTATTGAGAGCATAATTTTACCTAGAATTTAAGAAAAAGATGACAAATTTTTATTTATTTTAAATAAAAGTTGTTATTCTTACAACATTCCACTTCAATTTATTATCTTCAAAATTATTGAAACATAAAAAAAACTTCGCCTTGTAAGGGGATTTTCAAACGAATGTGAAACAATTTTCACGAGATTTTTGTTTTTATAATTGTAAAAATAACAAAACGTCTTCAGTAGACTCGAATTAGTGTTTGCTTTCTTATATTATATGATCAAATATAAAGTTCTACAAAATAAACACCAAATCTTTCAACTATTGGAACATTTTCTATTTAAATATTTTGTCTTTATATGAGTACCAATATATGGTTTAATTTAAATTTCAATAGGCGTAATCTGCCGATAGAAAAAAAAAAATTAGTTTTATAAACCTTCCAAAAGATTTTTTTCTAAAACCTATAAAATAATTATTGTAAATCTTTTATTTTTAATTATAAAAAAAAATTGGGAGATTTCATAAGATAAGCGTTTTTAAATACCAAAGTCGTATGATTACCTTATTTTTTATCAGACTACTGTCGTAACATTTTTACAGTAGGGTGCGTGCGCAGATCTTGATTTAAAAATATTGGTTAAAAAATAAGACGTATTCTGTTTTTTACCGAATTTGACAGCCGATTTATTTTGTTTTGCATACATACTTAAAAAACATACTATTTGCAGATATTTGGCGACAAAATTACCTTTTCTAAGGTGTTTTCCATTTTTTTGTAATGAACAACAAATTTATATGTATATTTTTTTTACAAAATGGCTTTGAATATTAAATTGAATGCCAGTAGTATATATCATTATTTTTTTACGAATAAACTAATTTAACGCAATTTTGCAGAAAGCACACAGCCATAGAAAAGTGAAACGGAGATAATAGCACCTTTGTGAAATGAGTGATTAAACAAATCTACACAACAGTTTGAATGTTTTTGACTTCAACAAATGATAAACATTGAATATATTAGTTTTTTTTATTACAATACAAACAAGAATCTAATTTTATGTTTTACCAGTTTTAAAATTCATAAAGATTTTTCTAGTGCTGTGGGTATTTCTTCAAATTGAGAAATGCCGTTTTTGTGATAGACACTATTTTAAAAAGGTGATTAAAACAATTTGCTCTATGAAAGTGGTCTTCTTGTTTTTAGCAGGACATAAAATTGACTTTACTACACCCGATAACATCAATATCTAAATTTTTTTAAAATTGTGGCCTGGGCTGCTTTTGGCATAACTACGTTCAATAAAAACGCAATAATTTTATTTTGTTGACGATATCTACAACTGCCTTTGAAATAAAACGCATGCAAACATAAATATCGTGTACTTTTATTTGTATTATAAGTAATAGGTTTTTATCTGAATTAGTTCGGCAGTTCAAGTGAAAACTATGGTACGCAAACCTAATTTGGGAGCTGACAGAAATGCCCGCAGGCTCTTTGTGGACACTATATGATCCAACTAGTGAGCGTATATGGAATGATGATGAATAACATTATTTGGCACAGCGTTTATGGATTACGGTTTTTTAAATTCAGCAGGAATGCTCCGCTTTAAATTCCCTTTTTATAATGTTTGCTAATTAATTGTTGTCGTACTAGTTTTGATTTAGATTAATATCTTGAAAATAACAAAATCCAAAAAAACATTAAAAAAGCTTTATGTAGTTACTCGTAGATACCTACGTATTTATTTCGTTTTTTCAATAAATGAATAGTTGATTTTATAATGATCTTTGTTAGTTCTCACTCAAATGAAATAAATAAAATCTTACAAGCAAAAACAAATAATTAAATACGCCTTAAAAACTGGAGTTGACTAATGACAGTTAACAATATAACAGTGGGATGCGCGCACAAATCTTGGTTGAAAAATAGGACGCCTTTTATGTTTTTGGAATTTAACCACATATTTTATCTAATTTGTGTATTTACATGACAATATTTACTGGACCAAATTCTGCACAAGATTTTGTACCATTTACTGACCAATGTAATATGGGATTAAAACACTGTGTTTGCTTTTACGTTACATATATGATATAAATACAAGCCTCTAGAAAGTGAGCATTTCGACACCCTTTGTTTGCGTTCAATCGAGGAAATAAATCTGCCTAAGCTGCTCGCGATATTTGCGCAGTGTACGATGAAGATGCTATGATTGAAACGACGACTCACCGATGGTTTTTGGCTCTTAAGACGGTAATTTCAACTTGTGAGACATGGAGCGTTTCATGGAGGGCCAGTGGACTTCGATGGAGACCGCTTAAACCATATATTCATGAAGACTCCCTTCAACCACCGTAGAATTGACTGAGCAGATAAATTATAGTCGCATGACTGTATACCGCTAACTTAAGTCGTCTTATCTTGTTAAATACGGATATTAATTTTTCTATTTATTTATCATAGATTTAATTTATCTGCCCCGTGGTAAGTGCATTTGCCTAGTATTCGAGAGGTCTCGGGTTAGAATGTTGACGTGGTTAATGTGCAGTATTTTTTATTTTAGTTATTACTCATGTTTTTCATTCATCCGTATGAAACATGAAATAGAAGATCGAAATATGCCAAATGCAGTGGCTTTTGCACCATTAGATGAGAGTAAAAGGAATATGAATATGATTTTAAAAACAAAAATAAGCTACTACGATCATCCATTACTGCGAATCAATCTGTGAATGCCTCAAATAAATGATCTCTATAGCGATGCAATTGCTTACTCCGGGCTAATCAAATCAAAATCTCAATCAATTATTAAAGCAATGGATTTGAGGTCCATTTATGTTCAAAATTCGCATTTATAAATAAAATAGTATTGACGCTACATATTTTTGCCAGTGAATGAATGATGTTCACTCGCAGAGAACTTTGGAAATAGAAAATATAAAAGCATTTTGATGTAAATACATTTTCTGGTTATAGAGTTCTAAAGCGAAATACAACTTTTTGTGACTCAAAGTGACTCTTAGTCAATCCAAGTGGAAAACACAAAGCACAATATAAATATATATCGCATACCCAATAAAAGACGGTGTCCGTAATGCAGTTGTTAATGTGCTTGAATAACACATGGAAGGTTCCGGGTTCGATTCCGGATACGAAAAAAATAAAATAAATGCGCCATATATTTATATATAGAGATTTATATTCAAGTAGTATATATATAAATACAATTTAAAAAAAATGTGGGTTTTTATTTTTTTATGTTGGAAATAAATACAAAACACACCGGGGTTTCACGTGCGAGGAAAGAAAAGCGTTTTTTTTTTTAATAAATCGTATAAACAAATAAATCCAATAAACAAAAAAATCTAATTAACCTGATCCACTTGTCAATCTATGTGGAATCCACCTCCATTATCCATTTCAGGATAGAAATTTTTATTTCAATTTTATTAATATCATTTAATTAATCCGCCAACTTTTACCAAGATCCAAGTTTTCCAAAATTATTGTCAACCGCGTAGTAGAAAATATTAGTAAAATTTTAACTTCAGTCAATTTTATTAGGTAAATATTCTGTAACATATCTTGTATGACATATCATATTCATCGAATAAGAGTAGGAACATACTCATGCATATCTTGATTTATGTTACATTTATTTTATTTTATTAGCGTTACAAACAAAAAATGCACGATTTTGTTTTCGTATTCATGTTCCGAACTAGTAAAACTTATTTCAGATTATTTAAACCGTAAACTTATATGAGCAATAACAATCAATAAATTATTTATTAAAAAAAAATTGTTATGACAATGAAGTAATTATAACCCTTTTTAAAGGTAAAAAAGGATAAATAGAAATAGTAATTTTGTTTAAGATATTACTTTTATACACTACACTTTATAAGAAAATTAAAAATATACTTATAAGTACAAACTGAAACATTTGTTAATTATCTGTTTTCGTTTCAAGATTTATTTGTATAAAATCTAATATTTCTTTTATGCGCTGTTCAATATTCAAGAAAAAGTTTCAGCCAGCTCATATTTTGCTTGTCACGTATTTAGGATTACGTTTTCACCATCAATATAATAATAATTTTGTGAAAAGGTATTTTGCTTTTAAGTGTTTTCCAATTTTTCGCACCCTCAATTATATATTTAATTTAGCAAATAGTCACCGTTTCAAAATACTTTCGGAATAAACAGATTGATCAAATACTCGTACAACAATTTAAACATTATTATTAATTCCAAAAAAAAACAGAATTAAAAATTTTCCATTTAAAAATAATTGTGATATTTTGGCGGTAAAAACATATTATGAAACGGAAAAAAAACACGTATTTTTTTTATTTATTTGTTTTTTGCTCAACTGCTGATGAATTAAAGTACATACAATCCAGACTTGAGGAAAATCACTTTTTTTGAGTTCTCACCGGAAATCGAACCAGGAACCTTCCGTTTGAAAGTGTCTTAATCACTTAACCACGGAGGTCGCCAGGTATATTAATTAAAAATAATATCAACATTTTAGCTTAACGTTAAGACTTAATTTGATTGTAATAAAATACACACCTTTTCAAATTTGTTTAGTACCTACCAGGTACAAAAGCATTGTATTCATTTCACACAATATTACATGCTGTTCCTTGATCAGCACGGCGCAAAATTTGGCTTGCGTGCACCAATGTACTGATTTTGGCGTATTGTTGAGTCAAGACAGGATTTGTAATTTTTGTTTAGTCATTTTAGATTTCAAAAATTACTAAACCATGCTAGATCTTGTTCTGATATCGATATTTGTTGGTGTTAGATAATTAAATAATTAATATACAAATTACCTTCAAAATATTAATGCAATATTATAACAAAAAAACCTTTAAAGGAATGTTATACAAATATATTTAGTGCTTTCAACTTGTTTGATTTCATATAATACGACAGACACGAAGGGTAAAAGGTTTGAGCAAAGACCTGATTATTTTATTGATTGGTAAGGCAACCGCAAATACTAATAGTATAGAAGAGTATTTTACAGTGCACTGAACTTTTTATAAAGTAGCCCTTTGAAAGCTGGGGGAAACTGTGGCTTATAAAGATTTCTCTACTCAGAGACATGCATAAGATAAATAAACTGAAAAGAAAATCTTTTACCTTTAAGGAAAATTTCAAAGGAATCATGGAAGAAAGAGTCGTGTAATGTGCTGAAATCATCAGATTAAATTTTACACTCGAATTAACAATCTTATTACTCACAGATAAGTATATTTCTGATTTTCTTATTAGCAGGTACTTACACTTGATCCGTGGACAGTAAAATATAAAAATATTATAGAACTAGGTACCTAAAAAAAAAAACAATTATGTTATGTTATTTCGCAAAGTAGGCAAACGTGGTTAGAACTCTCGAGACCTACCGCGGAAAGAAGCTATCCAACAAAATCTCGCTTTTTTGATGACAGTAGTGGTTTCCGGAGGTAAGTGCATCTATTATCTTATTTTTACTGGCTTTAAATATTTTTCCACAACATTTTCTAACTTTGAGTTAGTTTTTGATTACCGATTATAAAATTTCTGTTTTCGAAAAGGGTGAATTGGCAATGAATTGTCCATTGATTGAGAAATTTATTGTTACCGGAAATTATATTTATATTTATACAGAAAAATATTTTAAACATTATACCTTGTACTCAATAACATACACAGTCTGCTCGAAAAATAAAGTGAATAATTTATTTATGAACAGAGTAATAAGCTTATATCAAATTTGAATCTTCTTCAAAGTACTCTCCTTGGCTAGCGATGCCCTTATCTATTGATTCCATGATTAGAAATATTTTGATTTTGAGATGGAAGGGCATTTAACTGCTCCATCGTGGCCCTTTTAATGTCAGGAATGGTGTCAGAACATTTTTCTTTTAACACGGTTTTTTGCGGGAAGTAACAGAAGTCCCACCTAAATCCGGAGAATAAGGTGGATCTGAATGGACAGTAACCATTTTTTCAGCCAAAAACTCTCGTATCAGAAGCGAGGTTTCGAGCAAATTTTGCACCAACTCATCTCATTTACAAATTATCGGTTAAAACGCTTTGCACGGACCCAAAAGAAATATTCAGCTCTTCGGCAAGCTCTTGAATAGTCAATCTCCTGATGAGATAACATTTTTTCATGATAACTGTTGAAATATTGAATATGTTTGTTTGAATTACTTGCTCAATAATACTTAAAAATAAATATTCTTAATGAAATACACACAACAAAAGAAACAGCTAAGGAATTATTGCTGTCCATCTTTTGACTCAAAACAGGTAACATAATATATACCTAGTGATATAAAATGTATCTTATTTACAATGTTGTTTGCACCTATTATTATTGTAATGAATTTGTAGTAAATAATTATAATAAACGCCGATTTCGTCAGCACTGAAATTTAACACTAATTTGGAGGTATTTTCAAATACACCAACGAATTCGTATTTATTATTTCACAAATAAACACCCGTTTGAAAAAAAATCTCAGATTTCATCGATTCCTGCAGAACGGTTGACGCAGGTTGATTTAAAATTTGAAAAACCACTGAACTAAAAATTGACTGATTTAAAGAGTAATAGTTCTTTAAAAAAAACTTTTTCATTCGAAAAGTAATGACTGAATTTTTCAATGTGTAGGCAAAAAGCAAGTGATACTTGTCCGCCCCCAGCTAACTCATAAGGTCGTTTGTCTTCGTTCTGTTTGAGTTAGACGTTTGCCGATACGTCAACCGAATTCCGGATACAAATTATTTGGCGAAGTAAATTTTCAACGGTAAGTACACCATTGTTTTCTACGTTTATAAGGACAGGGAAGTTTTGTAATGTTTTAATTTTTAACCAAGCCAAATAATACACTTAAATTCGTGTTATTTTGGCGCAACTATATTATTTTATTAATATTTACGTTTTTCAAATTCCCAATTTAATTTTAATTGTATTTTTTTAACATGATTTTTTAAATGAAATACATGTATTGATAGTTTCTAAAGTATGTTGTGGGGAAAGACGAATCCATGGTTTATAATTTATGCCGAAATATTATTGGTGGAAACCGTTATATGTTATTTACAATACCCAAAACATAGTACTGTGGAGCCGAACAAGGAGACGATTCTAAAGATATCACGTCAATAGAATGGGTAGTTTCAGAAATCCCAACTGGTCGCCGTCTGCCTAGAAAACCGCCTAAGAGATGGAATCATAGTTGGAACTCTGCGTTTCAGAAATCACCATTTAATCGATAACAGATAAACCGATATAAACAAATAAAAATAATACATTATTTATTACGTTAAGTTTGTATATCATCATAATCATTATCATTCCCTTTCCACACCTAATGGAGCATAGGGCATGGCATTGGTATACCAATCGCTGCGTACCTTAATTATTTTTGTTACATTAAGGTAAGATGATTATTACGGCTCAGGTGCCAGTCCAGGGACATTGAAATTATATTATTATATTTTTTAATTTTGTATATTGGTGTATACATATCGTTATATTGTATTTGGGTACATATATCCACGGCCTCGCGATGTAGTGGTCAGCGCGTTTTCCCACCATGCAAGAGGTCTCGGGTTCGATTCCTGGCACGGTCGAGATGAAATATTTTATTAAAAAGGTGTTTTTACACTACAGAATTTCAGACCGCAGGCACCTGAAGCTTTAACTGATCATCTAAACTTCCCGTAAAAAAAATGATCAAGATAAGCTGTTATTGGAGTACCGATGCAGTGGCCTATGAATCATTAAGCGTGGAAAGAGGAATGATGATGATGATAAGCAAAAAATGAAAAATTCAAGAAAAAAATTAACAAAGTTATAAAAGAAAGAAAAAAACTAAAATTTTTTACATTCGAAAAAGATAAAGAATATATTTAAATTCCATCGGATTAAATAAAAAAAAGATTTTTAAGTATTGTGAAATAATTAAACGTCTGAGTTTTTTCAACGAAAAAAGATGAATATGGCTGAAAATTTAATTTATAAAAGTAGATTGTAATTTAAAAAAAACATGTGTCGTTTTACGCAAGTATATTAATTAATTAAAAAAAATACGCGTATTCAAAATCTTTTTTCCTTGTCTTAATAATTTTCACTAAAATATGCCATATATAAATTTATTGCACAATTAAATAAGCCGTTTTAGTATATTTATGATTCGCTTGGTTAATATTTATATAGACCTCGTTTATAATTATCAGAATTATTCATTTAATGAAGTTATATCTGCGTCGTCTTATTTAACAAACACAGATTACGTAGCGTGGTAGCGATGCTAATTAAAAATAAATATTTATTTATTCGCATGCGTTCCGCTTCCGAATTTCACTGCTGCGACAGATTAAATTCTGTTTCATCGCCAAAAGGAAGGAAAGTAGGGAGTAACAACGGCTGGCAAATTACGGCCACAAATTCAAATGGTTTTCATCACATTTATGGATTTTAACTGGAATTTTACTCACCAATAAAAACAAAAAATATCGTGATCAGGAAAAAGGCTTCGAATAACATTTTTGAAGTTGTTTTGTCGCAAAAGCGTATTTGGTTTGAATCATTTAGTCAGAATGTGTATACGAGTAAGACTGGTTAAAAAACCTAAAAAATGTTTAAACTTTTTCCATGAGAGTTGTTTGAAACCTTTGTCCTTATAATAATAGCACAGTTTTGCGTGTAATATAATTTGATTTGAAAAAAAAACATTTATGTTTTTTTTATTCCAAAATATATGGTGCATATAGCACAGCAACACTTTACACACGTTACACAGGGTGTAATGTTTCTTTATTTATGTATTAACGCCCAAAGGACTTTTGCATATACCGTGGTTATAAAAAAATTACAAATATAAAAATAAAAAAACTAATAAAAATACTTGAAACTCATTTAAAGAAGAAGTAATAATAATTGGCTTTTGAAGTTAGACAAAGTTGTAGTAAATGCATTTTTTTTTTGGTCATTAGTGAATTTGTTCCCAAGATAGTGAATTTTCGGAATTAATGTGCAAATTTGACTAAGATATATTTATCTATCTAAAATAAAT
This sequence comes from Micrasema longulum, assembly GCF_059751315.1. NCBI lineage: Eukaryota > Metazoa > Arthropoda > Insecta > Trichoptera > Brachycentridae > Micrasema > Micrasema longulum. The sequence goes on along the minus strand of NW_028277870.1, from coordinate 353,847 downwards.
ATGATGCCTCATTTGGTTTATTAGGCACATTAAAATATAAACATTTGGCCAAATCAAGAACCTCAAAAAGATTATTTATATAACTTTATGCCAAAAAAAAAGATCAGATATAATTCTTTTATCACTAATATTTAGTTAATTTAATGTGTATAAGAGAAAATTAGAGTTAATATTTTCTCGCCGTTAATGCATTTTATAATTTATGAACCGGGGAAATTTGTGCTAGACTTTTCAATTTGATTACAATGGGTGGCATAGAGAGGTGACCAAATTTAAAAAAATGTATTCTAATCGACTCCTAACCAATAAACGATATATTTTTTTATTGATAATATTGATTTAAAATCCTCGCTGACCTCAATACAAATCTAAGCATTTGTCTACCCTTCTTTGATATAATCAATATGACTACTAAAAGAAAGTGTTTTATCAAATATGAAACCGAGGTATTTCATTTCTTTTACAGAAGCCAGGATAGCGCCCATAATTAAGAATAGTCCAGAAACCGCATACGCACATCAAACAGAAAGCGACTCAACCACTCATAAATAGTAGGTCTACGTTTTGACCCATTAGTTTCATTGTAGACGTCGCTCAGCACGCAACTCCTGGTTCAAACTCAATTATGCCGTGTTGTGTCTTTTTAAAGCGTAGAAATACTGCTGGGATACTAAAGAAACAGGATGCTGTCACATTTCATGTGTAATTAGCAAATGAATGTGTATATAACAAAAGCGTTACCAAAAAAATTAATTATTTTTCCATCTGTCAGATTGTCAAAGAAACAAAATGGAAATTTCGTTAGTGTTGCCAAGGTAGTATTTTTTTTTACCCTACTTTGCTCATCTAATGAGAGAATTCATAAAAATTGGATCTCATATCAAACAACTATGTGGTGGACATTTGACCGACATTATCTTCTAAACATCAAATATGATTTAACATGATATAAAAATATCAGTTTTATGTAAAATAAAATTATTTTTACATTTTCAGTTTAAAGTTCATTAATTCAATTACTCTTATTAAATGACCCTTTACCTACTCGTATCTACTTTGTTGTGTCAATCAATATTTCCGAGTGCAAAATATATTTTTTTTTCCCATATCGCAACATTACGCTGCGACCTTACGAATGCGCGTGGCGAAAGTAAGGCAAGTGGGGGAATTATTGGACACAGTCCGATGTATTCAAATATGATTCTACGCCCCTTCTGGCCTATTCTTTATTCTATGAATAACACTGTCGAGCAAATAAGGAAGAGTATAAGTCTTTTTTGAACGATTGAATCTGGTTATTTTGGCATTAAAGAACATTTAAGAATATGTTGGTTTATTTACACTAAAAAGAGAAACTGCTATATTTGCTACATTACGGATCCTTTAAAATATTTTTAATTTATCGGCAAAGTACAAATCTCGATATTTTCAAAAATATTAACAATATCATTTATGAACAAAATTGGACCCAAGCGTGATCCTCGAGGAACACCACTTGTAACAATAAATTTGTAAGAGAAAATAGATTTTACTTTTACACAGAGTGACCTTTTAGTAAAATAACTTTTTATTCAGTCATATAGAAAGCCCTTAACACCCATATTGTTTAATTTAAGAAAATGTTTTGTACTTTACCTAGCCGGACCGAAGAGGGGGTTTCGAATCCCCCATAGACCGATTTTAATTTAAAAAATCTAGTATTATTAAAACCATTTGCCCCATATTTTTTGTAATCGTAAAAGCATTTTCCTGTTTTTGTTTTTAAATTTTAAATTCGTTTAATATTAAAAGAAAAAAAAAACACTTAAATAATACAAGGGTTGATGTCAGTTTATATAAATTAGCATTTGGCAAACAAACAAAAATGAATAAAATACACGAATGAGTAAAATATAAGTACGTAAAACATGAATAAATTATTGCACGATCATAAAAACTTTCAACTTTTTTTCACGTGACGCTATATACAAGTAGGCGCTGGGGTCGTTTGAACCCCCCGTTCGGATCATGTGTAATTTTTGGATGCTAAGAAAGAAAAATGTTAAGCAAATTAATGACTGGAAATGAGTCTTTTAAAAATTGAGACCTCTGTATTCCCTTCACAAAAATGTTTTCTCTCTCTGCTGCAATAAATTTTAATATTAAAATCTTCCTAGGGAGCAAAATGTAGCCTTGTTTACAAAAAAATGGACGTACTTAAAATTAAGTTGAGTTATTTAAAGGTAGTTACTTAACTTATGTGTATTTCAATAAGAAACAAATCTTCAAATTTAATTAATAAGTACACCCCCAAACATATAAAATATCCTCTTTGTGTAGAGAATACTAAATCGAAACATCGCAACAGATTGCAACGTTTCTTGATAATTCATTTATTGCGCAAGGAAGAGAGTCTAAAGCTTTAATTGTCATCTTAACTGAGTTGGAAATCAAATCAAACAGACAAATTAATGTACCACGAGGTGGACAGTCTTTAATTAAATTCACCAAAAGGATATTTAACAAAAGGCTGCTTTTTCTAGAGTAATTAAAAATTTCTAAAAAGGAAGGTCGGGGTTATATGGCACACACCTTCATGTTTTGCCGTATTTTTTATGGCTAAGTGCATTCATCCGACATTGATGATTTTTAAAAGTATCATTTTTTTACGTTTAACGGTAGTAAAATATTATATAGTATTAAAATGTTTAATTTTTTTTCTCGCCTGTCACTAAGCCCCGAGTCCGGGGTTATATGACACACCCTTTGGGGTTGGTAGACAAGCACATATATAGAAATAAAATATGTGTCATTATTATTTTATAAACCAACAACGTATAATTATTATTATATAAAATATCATAGACCACGCCCTCAATCATCGCGTTGGCGTCGCGTCGCCAGGATCACTCCATGAGTAAAATTATTTACAAATTAAACCTTGAGGTGATACAATTATCTATAATCGAAACACAATTTTAAATACGGAGGTTATCAATTGTTTAAAAAAAAGTAAAATTGATTTACCGAATAACAGGATGCATGAAACGATCGAAAAAATATGATGTTGGATACAATCATTGATACTTTAAGATATTACAACAGACATTCTTTTTTTATCTAATGAAGGAGAAATTAAAAATATTTAAATTCTTCAAAATAAGGCAATGAGGATTATATTTAAAAAAAGTGTATATTCTCATACAGAAAGAATGCACCAAGAAATTAACTTGCTGTCAGTAAAGCAACGAATCAAGTATAATTTTGCAATTTTTATACATAAAATAACTAAGGGGATAAATAAAATAAAACTAACAATGTCTTACATATGAAACAAGAAGTACAAAAAAGATAAAATTACTAATGAGGAGAAAAACAGAATCTCAAAACTCATTGTACAAGGGATTGAAGCTGCACAATGAGTTACTTAAAGAAATAAAGGAAATACAAAGAATCTAAATATTTAAAATTCATTTTAAATATTGAGAAATTTTGATTTAAAAAATCAAGTATAATTAGAAGTTTATATTTGTTCTCAAGATGTTATAAACTAACTTAATAAAGCATAAATAAATAAAGACATGAAAAACATTTTTCAGAGGGGAACATAAAAGTCTCTGTCATTGGCTGGTTTGAGTGGCCACTTTACACACTGTATAACATTCGTAATTCTGCCTATAATTTAAACATCTACATTCCTTCGGTTCTTCTGTCTCTTGACGTTTGTGAAGTTAAAGAGTCCCCCGGGCCGACTAAATGACCGATTAACTGTGCACCGAAGTGCCGAATTACATATATAATACTAGTCGACAAGAACTAGCCTGCTAGTGATATTTGAGGAAAACTAGTAATGGAATAAAAATATAATATTTTTACAATTAATTTTTAAATTCCTTATAGTACTAATTTTTTGCCGTAGTAAAATTTAATTATATTAATTAATGTGACACGGAACTGCAATAAACTTAAGAATTTCTTCAGAAACTTTATGGATATGTCGCTCTGTCGCAGAGCGTTCGTGAGATTACAATTTCACCGTCGTAAAACGCCTGGAAGATTGTTTGTCTGACTAACTGTTTTTGGTTTAACAGTAACCAAGGATCGAGGATCAGTTACAACCCAGTCTGACTGAGTTTAATAAGAAGCGGGATTGTTATTTGAACGAAGTATTTAATTCTGAGGATCCATGAATAATTGTTTTGTCCCTAAAAGACACGAAAGCACAAACTTTCATTCCATCTTTCATTTCTAAATTGCAAAAGTCAAACGTGTGCATAAAAATAATAATGCATATTGCTCTGCATCGGTACACTAATCGCTGCGTATGAAAGTCAAATGATTAGTTTTCCGCTTTGGTTGTCAGCCAAGAGGCAATTTTTTAGTGAAAAACAAGAATTAAAATAAATATTTCATCTCCATCTTGCCGGTAAATAATCCCGGGATTGCATATATGTTATACATCGCGCTTATCACAACCACAATGAACCGGGTTGTGGTCCCGTGGCTAGTGTCGCGGGCTCACGGATCAGAGGTCTTGGGTTTGCACCCCCCGCCTTTCCACAACTTGGTTCTCATTTGTTAACAGTGAGTTATTTACAACTCGTTGAAAATAGCCCCCAAAATCAAAATATTTGGGTAAGACAAGTGCCGTGGCGCTGTTGGTTAGACGGCTAACTGTAAAACTGGCGTCGCGAGTTCGATTCCCGCCAGTTGCAAGAGAAAAATCTAAAAAAGATTTTTTCCTCAATTCCATATTCCTCTTTCCCACCCTCTGACCAGCCTTAAAAAAGAAGCTTAGGGGGTTATTCCTTTAAAAAAAAAAAAAAATATCGCAAATGAGGGTATTATCTCAAACCCGGCCAAATCCAATATCTAATAAAAGTGAGATATTAATTTAAACTTATTGAGTATACATTTTTCTACAATAATTTTAACATTGTCAGTTAAAAATACGTCTTTATTTGTAAGAACTTGACTTGTAAAAAATCGGGTTTGTTGCAAACATAGCAACCTCTACTTGAGTATTTTAAAGTTGGAATGTACAAAATTAAATTTATTATATCACTACTGTTTCTTGACATAATCATGCTGACGTCATCACTGCTTACGTAAACAATATTTAGTGATTATCACAAAAAAAATATATTTTTTTTAAAAGTTGAAATTAAGTATTGTATCAGTTTTTTTGTGATTTGCTCAAAATAAAGAAAAATGGATTTTGCCGGGTTTGCAAAAAAATAAATATAAAAAAACGCACGGACAAGCGATTATAATAAAAATACAAAGCAAATTAACAACTAATATAATGACATTTGTGTATTTCTACAGGTACGGAGATTTTATCGGAGACTTATAAATTTGTATACAATACCATAAGAAAAATGGGCGAAAGTAACTGAATTATTTTAATACAAGTAAATAACATCAGTTTTTGCTACCAATCGTATAATTGCAACGGAACCTAATAAAGTTTGGTACTAAGGAAAATTGGATACAAAAAAAAAATTTTTTACACGCGGTAAAAATTAGAGCATTTAACTGAACGCGGAAGTTTCCTAAAAATTCTTTTTTTTTTTTTATTCAAAGGTTCAATATTACCCAATGATAGTGTTGTGATAAATTTACAGTTTTCACGAAGCCAACTCACTAATCAGGAAAACTCATCGAAGAGAACTAGCGACGCACTAGCGGAGGAATCACAAAACTGAAATAAATCGTTGCCAAGATAATCAAATACATTTTTTTTTCTAGCTGAGTTTGTTAGTATTTTACCAAATTAAAAAAAACTGACAAACCCACAGAACTTCTTCATTACAACGGGAAGTTGGAGTACAGGAACAGAGACGAGAACCAATTTAAAGAAGGAAATAATGGGAGTCTACACTGTCCTTGTACAAAAAAATGAACAAACTCAAAACATTTTTACTGTATTACAAATATAATGATTACAAAAGAAAAACTCTAGTTATGTAGACGAAAATGTTGCTTTTAAAATAAACCTTGAATAATGTTTGTTCTTAAATGATTGTAGGCACTTTTGGCTGATCCCTTTCTGAATTAATAGAAAAAGTTTGAGATGTCAAACTACAAGCAAATGGATGGTAAGCATATGGTACAAAAGACAACTACTTTTTTCGTATAATTTGTTTTTTCCCGCTTATAACCATTAATTTGTAGAGAATTTCAAGCCGGAGGAATTTTTATTACAAGGAATAGATAAAAAAATTCACATTTTCTGTACATGTTTATTTAAATAGGTGTTTTTACACCGGAATATTTCATAGCCCCTGAATAGGCACTTGATGAGTAGAACTGATTATTTTACCATCATGAAACGGAAAATAACACGATACGCCGCAGTTCGGATAAAAATTTGTAAATAACCACTTACCGACTTTTCTATGTCTACCTGTTTTTTAGGCGTACCCATCTCGTCCAATAAACTATTGTTAAATTACTTTAAGAATAATGCCGTTAGTTGTTGTGTGTTTAGAAAACATATTCAGGATATTTGCACCATTAGGTACGGAAAGGGAACGATGACAAAATAAAAAGAGTCAAACTAAGAGTCTATGAAATACTGTTAAGTAAATGAATATATTTTTTTACTTATTAGTAGCATAAAAAATGATTTTAAATTGAAAATTGCATATACGGACCTTGACCACAATCTCTTGCTCTCTGAAATTTCTAAAACATCCGGATATTGCTGAGGTTTCATTAGTTTCTTTCCTCACTTTAGAGTAAAGGTTGCTGTTGCTCGAGATTTCGAAACCTAAATATTTTTAAAAAATGACCTTTTCCACTGTTTTATTATTTTTCACAAGTTTGCATCTTTTAAGATACTTAGATATTGTTTAGTTTGTTGTCTTACTGACTGAGATGTTAATGTCAAATTTCTGAGATGCCAAATAAAACTTAAGTAACATGCGTTGTAAATCATCTTTTGATTCTAAAAATCAGTTTTTTTTTAATATCTGTAATTATTCTATTCGTCACCGGTTTGTATTTTTGGTATTCTTCGGATGATACTTGATTTCTGTATTCAAAGGAAAAATGCTTTTTTGTATGAAAAATCTTTTGATTTCAACTGAAAATCAAGGTTTGGGTTTTGTATTACTGCTTAAATTTATGTTTCTGTTTCCGATTGCTTCCGAGGCAGCCTAGGTTAAGTTTGTTTTTATTTTGAGCCATGGTCTTTCCACATCATTTTGTTTCTCTATTGATTTGTTGTAATTTTTTGTTATATTCTTTTCGTAAAAAAATTGCGTATGCTTTCATTTTCCAATTATATTTCTCGGTGATTTTGGGTGTGTTTGTTATTTTTTCATAACTTTACATTCTTTGTCTGGTGACGTTAAATAACGTTTGTCAATGATTTGAGAAGGGTGGAAAACTCTAATGGTTGAAATATAGTTTATCATTGATTTTTGTTGCTCTTTGTGTGGATAATATGTATTGTTAGTTTGAAGTTCAGTTCTTGCACATAAGTCAATAAATGTTTCACCTTTGATATTAATGGTAAACGCTTATAATGTGATCAAGAGAATTGCTTAGTTTAATTGAGACTTTGAGTAGTCTGTCGTTGGTATATTCAAAAAGGTGCTTAAATTTTTCATGTAGAAGTATGCCTACTTTTTAAAAATCTTTTCTCCTATAGAAAAGAATGTATTAGGAAAATTTATATCTACCTTTCTATTTTTTCTTAGTTTCTGACAGTTTGCAAATGTGAATCTTGTGGTTGTTCATTACGATAATTATCTCTTGGTTTCTCTTGTTCCATGACATAATGTTCCAGCATGCTATTCTTGTTATGTTCCGAAATCATTTTTACCTTCTACGTGAAAAGGTCTTTATTCAAATCTGTCTGTGTTTCGAGGCTTCACTATCTATACTGTGAGCTTGCACTTTATTTTACCTTGGGTAGATAGCTAGCTTAACCCGGCAACCATCCTTCTTTTACATTCGGACTTTGGACCGGCAACAGTGGAGTTTAAAAAAAAATATTTGAATATAGATGGATTCATAAAACGAGAAAGACGGAAAAATACCCGGTGTTACCGAATTTAAAAAAAATGCTTGAAGACATGCAAGCTTAAATGTATAATAATAGTCGTGCGTTCATTAAAATATGTATTAATGTAGAGTAAGCGAGTTCTGCATACAAATATATATCTTCCTACTCCTACGGAGAAACAGCTTGATTCCTCGTTAATAAGCCTACTAGATCACTCAAACAAGTAAATGACATATAGTCATATGCCCTCTAAATGCCTCGACAAATGTTTTCCCTATTTAACAATGTTTTCTATGTAATGTATTTGTACATTTTTCCTTTTGATGAATATCAAAGAGAAAATTATAATGATTTTTTTAATATGAATAATAGCATGATAAATCACAACATTTTTCTTAAGCTTTGTGTAAGTAGGCATCATAATAATTCCCTTTAAGTTGTTTTGATCTTACAAAACGGAACAAGTGAAATTCCCAGCTAATCTTCTCTTGAGATCTTTTTTTGATAAATTCACTACCGCAAAACGCCGCAATTTATTCTATGAGCTTAAGAAATTAATTCGAAATAAACGAAATTGAATTGGCAGAGATGTAAGATAGCTCACGATATTCTTGAGATAAAGAATTGAGAGAAACGAGAAAACGTAGGGGGCTTATTGACCAACAAAAATTTAATACATGTATGGAAAAGACGTGTTTTGGGGCACTTCTAAGAAGATAAATACTTTTTTTAAATCAAAATGATTTTTTTTCGTAACTAAAATATCATGATTGAATTAAGTATTTTTTCCTTAATATTTATAGGTGACAAGTTTTGAAACTATACAAGCTTCCTTATCATTATTTAATTTAGTAATAGAAGGAAGCTTGTGTAGCTTCAAAACCAGTCGGTAATAAATTAATATTCAAAGTAATAATTTAAGTAAGAAACAAAGTGTTTTTATTTGAATTTGATGCTGATTAACGTCAAAGTAAGTTTGACAAATTACAACAGGGATAGAGAATACCTTAAAGAAGGGAATATGGAAGTCTAGGCATTAACAGGGCGTATGACGTGTCAATGGCTGGTTTAAGTGGCTCCATCCCAGTTGTAATTTCTTAATTTTAATGACTCCCGAGGGGGCAGAATCCAGTATTTTGTCTACAAACATTTGGACAAACTCAAATACTGTAATAAAACTAACTGGTTCAAGAAGAAGTTTGAAAATTGTTAAATTGTTTTCAGGCGTTGCCTAGTATGTGAAATATTTCAGTCAAATGCATATCTTCAAAACAATAAAGGTTTCAGCTCTTTAACTTCACTAAAATCAATAAATTGAAGAAATATGGATGTTCAAACATACGCAAAATGACAAATGTTACACAATGTGTAAAATGGCCACTTAAACCAGCCAATGACAGGTCATAATTCCTGTAAATGCCAAGACTTCAATATTCCCTTTTTTAAGATATTCTCTATCCCTGTTGTAATTTGTTGATCTTAATGACTCCCGAGGGTGTGAAATCCAATATTTTGTCTTCAAACATTTGGACAAACTCAAATATTGTAATCAAAGTAAGTTTTTTTTAATTTTTTTATACGCCTCCACTCGTTTGCGAGTGATTTTGGTATTTTGTCAAAGTAAGTTAGTAAAATAAAAAGAATAAAAAATAAATAAAAAAACAATATTGTTGCCATCTTGATTCAGCCTTCACGCGTCCAAAATTCAAAATAATGTGTAGATTAAAGTTGATCGAAAGTTCTTTTGTAATACTAGGTGGATTTTTATAAGCTGGCGCGTGCGCTATACTTACACATACGCATTGTGTAGTATCCGTGAATGAGCCCATGGTATGACATCGCACGGCATACGCATTATGAAAATAATCTCTGTCTCTTTCGCGCTCAGACGCGCTTATGAGCGTGACATAGACAACTATTGCTTTATTAGTTGCTTATGATATGGTAATACAATATACACAGAATGCATCTGCGTTCATCTAAATGTCGCCGAAATTTTGAATAGTAAAAATATCATAATTTGTATATGAGTATTGAGTTATGGATTAAAAACACTGGTTTATAAATATGTAGGTATTTTAATTTAATCAAATCATAAATAGGTATATTATGTAGTGATGGCGCTTTCACAAAACTTAAACAAAAACATTTTTGATGCACAGAATACTGATTTCAAAAATCTTGATAGTATTTATTGTTATGTTAAATGTTGTAAATGATGTAAAGCGAAAAAAAAACAATTACTTAAAAACATTTCATATACTTACGAGTATTTATTTTTAAACCGAAATGTTTTTTATTTGATATTTTTTGTTCATTATTATAATAATTAATCGAGTGTTATTAACATGCAATGTACAAATTAAATCGGAAAAAATATGCATACATACTAATTGATAAATAATAAATCTTGTTATTTATATACTTAAAACAATCTACACAACTTTGCATTCTAGTTCTAGATTATTTGATTATAAAAAAATACATTTCCAAATTTAAATTGCCTCTTTTTCTTGGAAAGACTTTAATTAGAAAATGCGACATCTTGAAAAATGATTTGAAAAATACAAAATAATGAAACAAAGTATTTTAGTAAATTAATATGACATTTTCTTAACTCAATGTATTTTTTTCTCAAACACAACCCTCTAATCCAACACCGAATTAAAAAAAAAGATATCACATTTGGTTAAAATTTAATAGAACGTTTTTTAAAATCAACATCCTGTAGATTTTAAATACGTTAGTGTGTGTTTTAAAAACGCGCCAGCTTAAGTTAAACCACCAGTATTTACATAGTTAGTTTATAATTTAGAATATTTTCTGGAATAAATACGAAAATCTATGTTATTACCTAACACAATGTGTAACATTCTCAATTCTGCCATCGAATATTCAAATATCTATGAATACATATTTCTTCAATTTTCCTTCAATTCTTTCACTGCCCTACTTCGTCAAAGAGCCTGGAGCCTATGATGTGGCAATGCCTAGAAAGCTCCATCAATACGCTTTCCCAAGCCACTACTAATCTTTTATTTTTCTTTCCTTACCATGTGTATATTTTCATTATTTTTTTTTTTCTTAGGGATCAATTATTTTTTTATTTAATTTGTTTACATGTTTGCTATATTTATTCTGTTTTATGGAGATAAACCTTCATTTTCAAAAAAATGAATGCTATAAGCGATGTCCTATTTCTGTTGCAATCGATTTATTTTTATGTTTCCAACTGTGACACCAGAAACCGAAATTTACTATTTATCATTCTTTGTATCTATGAGTTATGTTTGGTTTTATGCCTCTATGTCCAGAATGTGTAGATTGATAAATCCCTCGCTCAATTTGGAGTTTTTTAGGATAGATTTTTCTGTTTTTTGTAGATCTCTTCGGTGGCAAAGTTCGGTGTTAGTGGAACATGTGTGTGAAGAGGAAGGATTGGCATGGCCTTGCTAAAAACTGTATGTATATCGCGTTTTTAAAAATAAAATGTATGCCATTATTTTACATGCCTTGTTTGTCTTAGCTACATAGATTTTTGTTCAGTTTCTTGTAAATGTTAAATAGTAAATAATAAAAATCAATGAAGATGATGCTAAAATCATTGACGTAGGAATATAGTATTTTTCGGACCATAAGACGTACTTTTTTACAATTTTTTTGCATCCTATGGTCCGATGCGACTTTTCATAAAATTTTTTTTTTTTCTTTTCTGAAACTGATAAATAAATATTGATGTGCATTTTATGGTTCGATGCGTCTTATCGTCAGTTTCTTGTAAATGTTATATAGTAAATAATCGTTGTTCAGTTTCTTGTAAATGTTATATAGTAAATAATAAAAATAAACGAAGATGATGCTAAAATTACTGACGTAGGAATATAGTATTTTTCGGACCATAAGACGTACTTTTTTACAATTTTTTTGCATCCTATGGTCCGATGCGACTTTTCATAAAATTTTTTTTTTTCTTTTCTGAAACTGATAAATAAATATTGATGTGCATTTTATGGTTCGATGCGTCTTATCGTCAGTTTCTTGTAAATGTTATATAGTAAATAATCGTTGTTCAGTTTCTTGTAAATGTTATATAGTAAATAATAAAAATAAATGAAGATGATGCTAAAATCACTGACGTAGGAATATAGTATTTTTCGGACCATAAGACGTACTTTTTTACAATTTTTTTGCATCCTATGGTCCGATGCGACTTTTCATAAAAAAAATTTTTTTTTTCTTCTGAAACTGATAAATAAATATTGATATGCATTTTATGGTTCGATGCGTCTTATCGTCCGCAAATACGGTAGTTCCGCTATTTCTATACTAGCTTAATTATGACCCGTGATCATGCTCTGGATTGAGGTTGAAAAAACATGTTTTGTTGAAAAGAATTCCCTACAATTTAAGCCACAAAGCTCCAATCCATTGCACTCGCCCAGAATCATCAACCCAGTCGCAGTAGTAAGAAATAAGACGAGGTGTCACGTGATTTGTAGGCAATGGCAGAAAAGTTACAGATATACATAGAACGGTAATCGAAATGAAAGACTCGTGTATTAAGACTCCTCTACACGTTCACCAATACACTGGGCAATGCGTATTGCCAAACGTGTAGATGGAGGAGGGGTGGGGGAGGGGTTGTATTTGCGTTTTCCGGAGTTGGTACATGGGCTGGTGCGCTATCGAAACATGGTGGGTTTTCCACAGCAGCTTTATTTTGTCGCAATATCGTATCGTAAGTTCATTCGTTCGTCATATATCTATCTCATTCTAACGCATTCAAAATCATGTTTCGCTCTCTTTCCCTCTCATGCAATACGTATGAATTAACGGTACGATCTCGTTACAGAATAAGGCCACTGATCAAAGGGCGATGGGCAAACGAATTGTCAAAGCGCCTACACGTTCGCCCAACTTTCAGTACACAACGACCGACCGAAGAGGGCGCACGTGATTTATGGTAATTTTTTACATATTTTTTGTCTGTTTTTGACAAGATAGCGGAAAAAATGTGAGCAACGAATGAACTTTTTCATTTATCGAGTTGATGATTGAGAAAACTGGCTAGTGTCGCGGACACACGGATAAAAGAACCAAATAAAAAATAATAAAAAAACCGTTTACTTCAATGCGCCCTTATGAGAGATTCATAAATTATTCAATAAATAAGCTATTTAATGGTTTTTAGATATTTGTTTTGGTAGTTGATCCTGGATTATTATTTTATGCACGGTGATGTTAAGTCGTGTTACCATAACAAAAAACGGAATATTCTAAAGTTCACACATTTGAAAAAAAAAACATGAAGGCATACTGTTATCATTTTTATTCCATAATTTATCCTTTTTTTAATTAATAATTAATAAACCTTGTAATAGTAAAATAAATTGAAAATCATAAATACGCCGGTCATCTTACATGCGCGCATCCCCCATTACTGTCAATAACCGACTGAATCTGTTTCACACAATATTTATTCATTGAAAATTACATTCGTATAGACATCCACTAACATATTATGGCTGTGCCCTGTTAAGCCATAATAATTAACAACAACAAAATATGTCAATTAATATAAATAATAATTTTATATGATACAATATAAAATTTAAAAAAAAAACAATCCAAATACAGTTAACGCAATCCGAAACAATCTAAAAACAAAGTATTAGAAACAAAATAAACGGTATTATACACTATTTATAGAAATTATACAAAAAACTATCACTATCAAGAAGATTCTTGAAGAATACTCGATGTCGGGAATCGAACTCAAAATCTTTTGAGTGGTAGGCAAACGCGTAGACCTCTACACCTCGAGGCTGACAAGTTTATTTGATTAAAGTAAAATAATAAATACAATTTTCAAAATTTAGCAGCTGCTAAAATGTTCTTCTCGGCGCTTGAGCAACGTATTTTTTGTGTGCTACGTCCGCACATGGCATTGGGTCGGTCGAGAGACAGAACGACTCAAAAGCGTGTGGACAGTGTGCGATTTTGTCAGCAAAACGCTCACCAATGTATTGGTAAACGTACTGTCTTTTCGACTCCGGTTCATAGTGTCGACAATCTTTTTCGTTAATTTGTGACCAGGGCCGCGATTATAAAGGCTGTCTTCATCGGTACATACCGAGACGGTATATTTACCTTCTGTTCTATCTCTATCTACCTCGGTATGTTCTACCAACTTGTCTCGACATCATACGATCGAATCCAACCAATAAATGACCACGAAAATTTAGTCCGCGTTCATTACTGGATTTAAATTTAAAATAGTTATCATTAATATTTTAAATAGGCTTTTGTGATAAAAAGTGACCAGTTTAAAGCAATTTTAAACTCCAATCAATCTCAATTCAAGTCAAAAATGTTCGTTTAAACATGATTTTTATATGACTTTTGACAATTATTACCAATACGGCATACTAAACTTTTTCCGGTATTTATCCACCGAACGATTATAAAGCCGGTTCTTTTAACGTCTTGATACGCCACGAATATAGTAAACCAGATGGAAAAAATATAGTTTTTTATCCTCAGAGCGATTGAAAAATTAAATGCACTGTAATTAAACCAAAAACTGCTCGGTGAAACAATTTTTTGTCACTTTTGATCAGTAGATACGTGTACCGTAAAGTACTAGACACGTCGGTACAAACCAATGTACTTACCTAAAAAATTGAAGGTGGGGGATCGTTCGGGATAATTTATCTTCAACTTTGACGTCGTAGTGAAGGTATGCCACTTTATTGCGTAGATATGTGTACCGTGGCGTACGCTCCCCCTTGTTACATATCGATGTACATACCCAAAACTTGAAGGTGGGGTAGGTAGTGTATCTTCGTAATCGCACGGGAGGATTTACCTTCAACTATACCGTCATGGTGAAGGTATGACATCCTAAGCTTCTCTTTGTAATCGCGGCCCTGGTCATCAAAAACAAGCCGTTTCTCATTCCTCCACTTCAGATGAATATGGTTCCAGCATTTGCCGTCGTCCAGAGTATTGAGGACGTGAATAAATGTATGTAGATTAGAATAGCTTTACTCATTCGTGCTTCATGGCTAAGTGGAAATCGAATATTGAAATAAGTGGTTCCAAGATGAATTCCATTTTAAGTATTCAGATTATTCATACATGTATGGGGCGGTGGGGAGGGGGGGGGGGAGGGGGGGATATGTATGACTCATTTATAAAATTACTAGCTTTTAGCTTTTAACCCGCGGTTTCATTCATGTGGTATAAGGAAAAATTACTTAGATAGTAATGAATTATTTCTGTCGTTCATTAATTAGAGTTTTTTTAATCAATAAGAATTTTTTCGATGGAATGATATATTTTATCGGTATCGAAATTAGCTTAGTCTTTCAATTATCACAATAAAAGAAATATTATGATCTGTTAGTCAATGGTTACGTCATTTTGTTATTTTGTACACAAATTCAAAATTCTACTAAAAAACCAAAATGAAGAGCAAATACTCCTTTGAATTTCCCTTTCTGGGTCTTTCTCGTTTTCTGTATCCATCAACATTGGCATCATAGATCTTTTTAGCCGTTCTTTTGCTGTCCATTCACTCTACATGCCCAAACCAACCCAGCACCTCTTTTCTGTCAATAATGTCTCAGCCTTACATAGTTCACGCATCTCGACATTTGTGCACCTATCATACATAGTTTTACCACACATTCGTCTGAAGGATCGCATTTCAACAGCATTAAACCTGCTTGATATTTATACGAATCAATTATTAGGTAAACGAGCAAACCAAATTTACATTATTTATTTAAGGGGAACGCGGTTCAACATGTTTTCTGACATCTTGGCGGCCTCCGTGGTGTAGTGGTTAAGACACTTGAGTCACGCACGGAAGATTCTAGGTTTGATTCCCGGTGAGAACACATAATTCAAAATATGAATTTCTCAAGACTGGGTGTCCTGTACTGTAATTCACCACTATAATTGGGCCTCTTGGCCTATTGAGGTGCAAAAAAACGTGTTCTCGTTTTTCATCCCTGGATTATGGAACTAAAGCAACATTTTTTTACACCCAATAGATATTTACTATTGGCGTGAGTTCTGTTTTGTTTTTTTGATAAATTGTTAATTATGAGAGCCAAAACTTTAAATAACAATAAAAACCATCTAGTTTTATCTGCCGTTTTTTGAAGTACGGTACACAAATTCGATAAATATTTAAATTAGTTGTAACAGAGAGGAAAAACATTTTTGAGAAGAGAATATTGAAAAATAGGCCTTTACAAGGCTGTCATTGGCTAGTTTAAGTAGTCAATTTACGCACTGTGTAACATTCACAAACATTTGGACGCACTCAGAACTCTGAATTACTTGATTAGTTGGAACGATTGCAGAATGTTTGTGGGGTGGCGATTATAATTTTGTGTAGATAGTATTTGACTGAATCCATTAATTTGTGTTAAAATTTGCGGGAAAATAAGAGATACGTTGCGCGGAGATGGAAAATGCGGAATCAAACAGTATGCGGCTACACAAACTTCAGTAGACAAAAATCCTACCTTTAGGAAGACAGGAAAGAGAATCAGGGACAGGAATCCGGATGATATCTCTAAGTCCTGGCTTTTAGGTAGTTTTTTTCCTTTTTGGTAAACACGGCACTTTCACTAAAGTTATTTGCAAAATATAATGATGAATGTGGCGGAGCGCTGGTCAGATGATGTAAAAATGTTCAGATGCGGGCAGATACAATTAGATGCATGCAAGTTGGCAGAAATTATCAAGAGAGGAAAAAAATGTGTAATTGTTAATGTTGGTTGCTATGGATATGGAAAATTGTTCCCATAGCAACCGTAGCTACCCATGGCCAAAGAGACGAGAAGAATAACAAACATTGAAAGTTGGGAGATCACAGGATGGGTAGAACAGGTGGACCTTCATCCACTGGTGGTCCATCCAGCCACAAACCACTCAATCCCATCAACCACTCGCGCAACCAGTTTGTATACCTTATATCTTTAATCTTCGTAAATTCGACCACATAACAGAATATCGCACGCAACAACACTGGCTCAGTATTAGACATAGAAGAAACATTCACATTCTATAACTTCTTCACAATATTTTAAATAATCGCACTTTGCCTGTTTATATGAGAAAGCTCTTCCAACCTCTATCACAACACGGACTATCTCTTCGTTCTAGTAACGAGAGAACTCTTTTAATACCCTTTTATTGCTCTAATTTTCTTGCCTCTCCATTCACAGTAATAACTGCTCAATTGTGGAATAACCTACAAACTAGTGTGACAGACGCCTTTTCTTAATTAACATTTAAGTCAAGATTTAAATGTCACCATTGAAATATTTAAATTGTTCCTTTATCCTTCTTCATTCTTTTCCACCTCTTCTCCTCTCTTTATTATGAAGTGTTAATTTTTTATATTTTTTATTATGTTAATCTTTGTTTTTGATCATAAAATCGTAAGATTGAATATGTTCATGTACTTGTAATATATAGAGTTTTTCTACTGACATTTCTTGGTGGAACTGCATTTTTATTATTATAATAAAAATACTTTATAGTTTTATTCCACTTTTACTTATAATTATTTTATACATTTTTTACCAGTGACCGGGTTTCGTCGTGACCGACATCGTCAGACTGGTCTTGTAATATGTACCATGCAATTTTCTCAAACCGAACGGTTTGGATAGGTAGGAAGAAATTTTATTAAGGCAATATGTCCGCCCTTATATCTCCATAAATTGTTTTTGTTGTTAAAAACAATTAAACTGATTTAATTTTGGAGTGTGAGAATCGGATAAACGAGACCTCTATTTTGTCGATTTTAGTTAGGCATAACCAATTCGACAATGAACTGCCCTGCCACACATACCCTCTTATTGGAGTCTATTTTAATTATTTGATGCTTAGTTCAATTATAAATGCGACATTTACAACATACAAATTTAATATTCAATTTTCCCACGTATATGATTAGTTATTAGAAATTTAATGACGTTGAAATAATTCAATTAACGGATTATTATGGATATTTATCATTCAATGGGAACTTCTTTAAAGGAAATAATAATGTACAGAAACAAGGTGGAATTCTCAAACAGTTGAAAAATGTTTTTTTGTAAATGGAAATGCTTCGTGATTTGACGGGGGGTATTTTTTCTTGCAAAATGGATTAAAGAAAGGGAAAAAATCCTTAAAACTTCTACCGTCATTGAACAATAACGTCACGAGGAAACAATTAACGTTTCACGACTTTTCCATTTTAAAACACAACAACGAATATTCAGACAATGCCCAAATTCAGTTTGTCTAAATTTTTGTAGACGGTGATTGGATTTCACCCCTTTGGGAGTTATTAATAAAACACACTTTAATATAACAGCGATTGATAATATTTTACAAGATGACAACAAAGGGAGAAAATGAAATAATACGGATGTTTAAACATAGGCAAAAAGGTGAATGTTGGACAGTGTGAAAAGTGGCCACTTAAACCACCATTAGCCCTGAAAATGCCTAGAATCTAATTTTATCTAAAAAGGTTCTCCATCTGAGTTGCTATAATACGTTAAAGTATCTGCGTCTTGGATCTATAAAGGAAAATATCATAAACCATATATATAAAGCATATTTTTATATGCCAAGTAAGTAAATGAGTGATGTAGGCTAGGCATTTCAATAATGAAGAGTCTGATTATATTACTGTGACGAATTGTTAAATAAACTTTTGAGGCTATGATGTAACACGAGTGTACATAGGATACAATACTTGATCCCTCTCATTTGTTTAAATGATGAGATTCGTATTTTTTGTTATCTTTAAATGGACATTTTCACATCAGATTCGGAAAGTAAAATTTATATAAAAATGATATCAATACCAAAAATATTTATCCTTACTTCGCAAATAATAATTGAACGATTATAAATTCTTGCTAATATCACAATAACTCTGTTTTACTTTATAACAAAGAGCACGAAAATAGAAGAAAAAAAACAAAGGCACAGTTCTGTGGCCGATATTTATGTAAAAGAGATAAAAGAAGGAATTCGTTAAATTAGTCGGTGATTGGCAGTAAGCGAGAGTGCACGCTAGTTATATGAGTGTATTTTTGAATTTTAATTTATTTTGCTGACAGGCATAAGTTATATTATAATTTTTATAAATTATGGAATTTAAATTATTTAAAAGTATGCCTCTGTTTTTTTTCTTTCAAATGTTTGAACTTCAGAATATTTTGTCTTTTGCTTGTGGTAATACGATGTTATTTCACCGCGTGTAAAGGAATTTTGTATCATAGCCTTTTACGAGTAAATGTTCAATGATTTAATATACGTAATTTTTTGGGCTTGTCACTACGCAAATATGAATAAAAAAATGTTAAACGAGAATCCAGTATTCATTTAAGTATAAAACAAAATTAAACAACCATTTGACAAAAAAATTAAAATTAAAAACACGCAGCGTTGGTTTTGTTCTATAATTAAATGAAAATGAGCACATTTATTCTTACTATGGTATCTTGTAGTCACTCTCTTTGTAAGATCACGTCAGATTAATTCTGCCCACAACCGAAGTTCCTCTATTAGCTTTGTATTATTTGGCTTCTCTTAATGAGAAAAACAGATTGGTATTTCTAAAAAAAAATATATGCCCTTACGTCGACTCTCTTACTTTTTGTTTTGAAGATAAAATAACAATGTGTTCGTATCATAGGTACCAAAACGGAAATATGATGCAATATTTTAAATGAAAAATATTTGAGTGAGTAAAGCAAAAGCGATTAAAACATTTACAAATCCAATATTTACATTTACATTTCCTCGGTATTGGTTACATTCTAAATAACTCCCTAGAGAGGAAATCCAGCCCATCTGTAAATATTTGTACACACTTAAAACATTATTGAATTAACTAACTGGTATAAGAAGAAGTATAAAAATTGAAAAATGGTTTTCAGGTGTTGCCTAGTCGGTAAATTGGTTCAGCCGAATGAATCTCACCCACATGAGAACTCATTTACTTCACAAAAGTCAACAGATGGAAGAGTCGAAGAATGTGGATGTTTAAACACTGAATGTTATACAGTGTGTAAAGTTGCCACTTTAACCAGCCAATGACAGATCATAAGCCCTGTAAATGCCTAGACTTCTATATTCCCTTCTCAAAATGTTTTTCTTCTATGTTGCAACAAATTTAGATCTACATACTCGAATACCGATCATACAGTTTAAAGATAAAATGATGCGAAAAATTATTGTATTCATGGTATCATTATACTGATTTTTTAAATAAACAAAATGCGTATGTTTATGATATATTTACAGTTGTCCATAATTCCGTTTTGTTTATGTGTGCTGACGATATAAACATCAATCTTAATATTAAAGATACTAAATAGTCCTGCAGATGCTTTCAAAGACCCTTGACACATGTTGCTTGTTCCTGAAACCTACGGCCTCTCGTCGGCGTCGTCCTGGAAAATTGTTGATGACAACCTTTAACTTTATTCAGTGGAACTAAGGGACGTCTGATTAACTTGGGAGGAAGCGGGAGTGCCGGATGGTGACAGGGTCTCCTGGTGCCATCTGATGATGTCCTCATGCTTCAATTAGGAGTGGATGTGGGATAATATGAAGGATGATACTAGCGCTTGCTATAAACTCCAAAATGATCTTTACCGCTTTACGGATCACTAAATAAACAATTGTTTAAAAGTTACTGTCTCCAAATGCTTACTTATTTCTATTGTAGTTTTGAACTCGTATCACATCCATATATTATTGGTAACTAAGCTATACAAATTATTAAAACGGTTGAAAATCATTTTTTTTAACAGTGACAAAAGCGAAGAATATGATTTTATTGCACGATATTACATATTTATCAATTGATTTAACATTTTTTATGATGAATAAATGAATTGTTTTTAATCTTCGGGCTGCAACAAAATAAATAACCATTAAGGTGCTTGTAAACGTATTCACACCATTAAAAGCTATCGGTTTAAAAAAAAGCTAACTTCGATGCAGAGTAGTATGGCTAGTAGCTTTAATCCAAGTGTTATAAAATTTTATGCCTTTCGTGTAAGCTTTAAAATAAAGTCCGTGTAGTTTCTTTGGCACAATTGAAGTGAATCCACTCTGGAAAAAGACCCAGATATTTTTTTACTCCGAAAATGCATTCGGCTAGTTACAAGAATTTTTTTGTAACATGCCATCGTTGCTGAATTCACGTGTTTTGAAATCCCAGAACGTCGAAAGTTATTACGCATTGTGATTTTTGCAGTGTTTGGTGCAGTGTAAAGCAAATTGATAAATTTGTCGGCCACTGCATGGGAATTGTTCCGGGTTCTTGTGCAAAATTACCAATGTAGGTAAATTAATCATTGCTGTATGTAAACACGTAATTAAAAGATGAGGTTTGAAATAGTAAATGTTAGAATCTTAATATTAAATTGAAATACTGTTTTTTTTTATTTGTGTTATTTTTAGTATAAAACTTACACGGCCGCGCGGCGTTAAGTTGGCTCTATACGCTGCGCTGGTAAATTTGTTAACCAAAACGCTGGTGACTGTATTATTGATTTATCTTTGCTTTATTAAATTAGTTTGTAGCACCTTAAGAACTAATATAAACTTAAAATAACATTATTTTTTTTTATCAAAATTTTTCAAAAACATATTTTTTTTAATTTAATTAAAATATTTTAAATATTTGAAGAACTAACTTACTTTGTGGATTCCAAATATTATGTATATAACAATGAAGTAACCATATTTTTTGTTGTTTTAAATGTACTATTTTATTTTTTACAATTTGCTTGATTCGACAGAATACTATGCCTTCTTCGGATTAATTACAAACTAACAAGATATAAAATTTACACAGTGAGGGTAGAGTGGGTGTGGCTAAGGTAGAAGATAGAGGGTAGAAGCTGGGGGTTTATGTGTGGATTTAGGGAGAAAAAATGTATTCAAAATAGGATTTAAATTTTTAAATATTTGAAACTATCCACAATCCACACGTTGGCGAGTCGTTCAGTATGTCAGTACGGGCCAAAAGGCGGATGTCACAAGTGCACGAAAATACGCGTGCGCCCTCTCCGGTACTTCGTAGCGTACCAAAAGCTGGGCCAACGTGTGAACGCGTTGACTAGCATTCAGACAGTGCCCTTTGATCTATGTTGAAAAACCGACAACAGATGGATATTGTGCCAGCGCCTGTGGAAGCTCTGCCTGCACAAATGCCTACCTCTACACGTTTGCCAATACGTATTTGTCAACATGCTGGGCAGCGTATTGGCCACATTTACTCAATAATCTTCAACTTTCCAAGACGTCAATGGTAGTCAAAGCGGAGTAGAATGTACACACGTCATTCTGGATACAACTTCTAAGTCAACTGTGCTATTTCTCATGTTAGCTTTACCCTGCACTATCTGGTTTTGATTCCAAGTAATATAATTGAATAATCAGTACAAATTTATTGCAGACGAAGTCGGGTAAAAACATGTACGCAATATTAATTCGGTAGTCAGGTGGCAGAAGGGACCATCTGTAATTTTTATTAAATTTTTAAATTTATAAAATCAATCACGATCAGCGCATGTTTGTTCTTATCGTTAGGGTAGGGTTTTTGCATGCTGATTTAATTGGTGTCCTGACGAAGAGACGGGTACGTCTCAAAACTGGTTGACATAAAAAAGTCGGTAAGTGGTTATATACAGATATTCAAAAACATTTAGTAAAATGTTTGACCACAAAGTTAATGCTTTAAATATTAGAAATATTTGGTTTTCATACTACATAGAAATTACAAATTAAAAAATTATTATAAAATAAGAAAGTATTTTAGATATTTTCGTACATTAACATCGAAATGATATTATTGAGTCTTCCATAGTATAAGAAATGTGTTTTTGTTCCCAAAAGGTAATCTGTTTTTCAATAATTTATTGTCCAAGTTATTGCTTTATGGCAGAGTAGGTTACGACTGCTAGGTTTAGTAGACCTTATTGCATTATTGTTTTTTTTTTAAATATTTCAAGCAAATCATCATGATTCCCTTTCCGCATCTAATGGTGAATAGGGCACTGCGTTGGTACACCAATCGTAGTGTATCTTGATCATTTTTGTAACATGAAGGTACGATGATTAGTATTGCGCTTCAGGTATGGGGCCAGGGACCATGAAGTATTCTAGTGTAAAAACACCTTTTCTAATAAATTTAAAATTCAAATTACCTATTAACCATGTCAGGAACCGAACCCCTGACCTTTTGCTTGCTAGGCAAATGCGCTGATCATTACACCACGAGGCCGATGAACAAAGCAATTATGAAAAAAGTTCTGAATAGACGTACAATAGTTTTATCTTTTTGACTTTACGATCATATTAAAAAAAAAAAATGATTTTGTTTATTTTTTGTTTTTCTCTTATTGATACGAATCTTTAATTAGATGTATTTAAGCAGTACATTTTTTACTACGAAAAAGAGCCAGGACCCTGGAAAAAAGTTTTCGACTATATGACTAGTTCCAGGTAAAAATCCTGAAAATTGAAGTAGTGAATAGTCCGTTCGCCAACCGTTCTTGAGGTCCTGGGTTCAATTTCTGGCAGGATGGTAGTGAAATGTGCATTTTGAAGGTGGTTCTTCGCTGCAAAGTTTCAATGTTCCTGGACTGGCAGCTGATGCGTAAAACTAATCACTTTATTTTCCAAGTAACAAAAATGATCTAGATACGCTGAAATTGGCGTGACAATACAATGCCCTATGCACCAATAGGTGGGGACATATAAATAATAAAAAATGATTTTATTTCGTGCAATTCTTAATGTATAATTCAAGAAATTGTTTTCATTTTATTTAGATGTACAAATCTTAACAATGTGCTTAATCATAACTCAAAGTAGACAAATTTAGACTTACGGCAGTGTACTTCTGGGGTGCGATTTCGAAATGACGTGTTTTTAGTAGTGACAAGCAGAAACCTCGGTCGGTCACAAGTTTTTTGATTTGTGATTAAGACATTGACACGATGATATAATAATGTATGTACGTGTTCATTCACATAAGTACATCATGCAAAACGCACTACACACCTATACACCGAAGGGCATTCATCAATATCTTTTATAATACAATTTGGAATTTCGTGAATTAATTTGTAGCCCAGGAGGCAGTATGCTAATGGACCTATAATGGAAGCTTATTCAGTTGCCATTGCATATTCCAGGATCAATAATAACATTTGCCACAATGTGTCGCTGGCTGGAAATTAAATTACTAAAGTAAAATATATTTCAACACGGACGGAGAAACATTTTGAGAAAGGGTATATGGAACAATAGGGATCTACAAAGCTTACGAGCTGTCGTTTTACTATTAGTATTAAATTTTATAAATAAAATGCTTTATAATTCGTTTTTGGAATACAATTCTGTTCTAAAATACCAACACAACATTGCACGATTATTTTCAATTTGATGGCCACTCTCAGGTAGAAATACTGTAAAATGAAATCGAATCGAGATAAGTCAGCCTATATAATCCTCGGATATCAAGTATTGAAATATTGTAAGGTATTTTTTTTGAAAAATGTAGTTTTTTCGCAACTATCCGTGGCCCTGTTATAGGTCCTGATAGGTATACAGATCTGATGGCTTCCAAAAGGAGTATTAAGGCTTTTAAGATTTTTAATCATTATGGTAAATTGATCATGTCCAATCAATTAAACATCCCAGTAAGCGAAGAATTTCCCTCCCTCTTTTCATCAATATAATAAATACTTGAACCCTATATGGCCCAGTAATCAATATAGCGCTATGCGAAAATCTTCTTTAGTATTTGATATTTTTGACAAATGTTACTGTAATTACGTAAATAACCTCAAGTTAAGCATTTCGTTCATACAAGTCGACACACGAATCAGTCGCGCTAGGCAGTTAGTTGTCTTGAAAAGTTGGCGTATTTTTTCTATAAATCTGAAGTTTATAATAGTGCACAATTGAGTATTATTATGTTATAATTATTTAGGTTAAGTGCAGTAAATTAGTATTGCGCTTTTGTGATACCATGTTGTCTTTCTTAAATGACATAACATGGACGAAACCCATGTTTTACTGATAATAAATGTTATTTAGGTTTTAAGGTTATTATTTGTAGTCTAATTTGGGGTAAAGGCAACATTGTCTAGTAGATTATATTTATTTTAGTTGTGTTTGACGTTATTATCCCCTAATTGAAATATTAAAAGTTAATGCACCGAGAAAGATCTTTAAAGTACTTTGAAAGCAATGAAGAAGTAAGAATTGTCAGATTTTAAAGCAAAGCGTGTTTTTGTATTCTTCGTACGACTATTAGAAGGCATTTGAAATCTTACATAAATGTCAAAGATGAGTACTGATGAACCATCTATGGATTCTGAGGAAGAAATTTTTCCTTTTAATGGCAAATCCGCTCATTTTTTGATTTGCTGCCAACTCCGGATATAAAAATTCCCAAGGTTACTAATAGAAAAAAAGCTATTAATGGTAGCGCAATTTTATTGAGCTTACAAAGACCTTGTTTTGCATCAAAGGTAGTACTGGTAATGTTAGTTAGTGGTGCTTCAGTATTATACATTAAGTACTGGTAGTTAATGGTGCTTCAACTTCAAAACTTAATTCTAAACAAACACCAAAACAAATTCCACCCAAAGGAAAAAAATAATCCCGGTTTTGTTTGACGTGCCTACAGGACAAAATGCTATGGATATGCGTAAGTGCAGTGCACGTGCGACCTACTTGCTGAGGAATATGTCAGTTTGACAAAGAGCGATAAAGATATCTTCATTTGCAGAATGTTTTCTTATTTTTTTGTAACAGGCCATATGAGGTAACCTCTACACCCAAATGGGGGTATTTATACTTTTTTTAAATATGCTGTATTTTTATTACTAGATCAAGATATATTTTAAAATTGGTGTTTTTACTAGCACAAATGTTTACTCCTTGCATTCACTTCATTGAAACTGTAATTTATCTTAAAACCCGGGTGTTAAAAATGTAATGTATATCGACACAAATTTTAGGTTGGCCATGTAGGGTTCAGGGTCTCGATTATGATGCGAAGTTAAATTTATCTTCAATTTTATCTACAAAGTAAAATAAAGTATTCTATTTGAAAAACACAATATTTTGTTATTTTTGCTAAACATGTTCAATCACCGCTTATCGATGAAGATATTTTGAGATTTCATACAAATATACACACTTTCGTACATAAATATCAAAATAAGTTTATACCGTCTCAATATACAATACCGATAAAGATAGGCGTTCATAATCGCGACCCAGGTACCGTTTGTATTTTTACGTATTTCTAGATTACCTTTTTTCAGCACAAATATGCCAAGGCTACCGAATACAAAGAGCACTTTGGGGCAGCTTTTTTCATTCGGCAAAGAGCCATTTTTCCTTGTAAATGAACACCGCCAAGGAGACTGGAGTCCTCGCTTGCGGTGCGCGGCATGTGGTAGGTGAGATAAACCGTAGGTAAGAGAAAGGTTTTATTTTTATTTTAGGTTTGATTGAAGGCGTTATTTAATTTCAATTATTTTTTATGATACTTACCAATAGATAAAAAAAATAAGTATGCAAAATACTAGGAAATACCGGGATTTTGACATTTTGTAATTCTGTAAACGGACATAAATTTATCGAACGTTCTCAACGAATACATAGAGCTATGCGTTAATCATAGACAATAAAAAAATAAATTGAAAATAAATAAAACATCAGTGAAATACTATCAAAAGAAAGGACGAGTGATTTTATCGCTTTCGCGACATCTTCAAGACTCAAATGTTTGTTACAAAATTAAATGTTTTTTTACAAAAAAAAAGGACATAAAATAATTAAAGCACTTTTGTCCATTGGACCAATTGATGAAGTGCTACTGGGTAAACGTTAGAGTTTATTATTATTTTAACGATAGATTATTCAATTATTGTGGCTGTTCTTTTGTGAACTTATAATCTCAAATATATAAATTACAATCCCAAGAGTTTTCAATTTTAATTTGTTACAAAAGAGAGGAAAAACATTTTTGTGGGGAATATAGAAGTCTAGGCATTTACAGGGCTTATGACCTGTCATTGGCTGGTTTAAGTGGCTTCTTTACACACTGATAACAATTTTGCCCATGTTTAAACGTTTCCTTTAATCTTTCATCTGCCGACTTATGTGAAATAAAGGAGCTGAAACTTTTATCATGTGAGTGAGATTTATTCGACTGAACCAAATCACCTACTAGGCAACGCTTGAAAACAATTTTTCAAATTTTATACTTATTTTTTTACCAGCGAGTAGATTTAACAATGTTTTAAGTATGTATAAATGTTTGCAAACAGGCTGAATTTCCTCCCTAGAAAGTTATTCCGTTCTAAATTTGTTACATAGTCCTACCTCAAAAGTGTTTTCCTTCTCTGTTGCAACAAATTTAGATCGGAATAACTCCCTAAGGGAAAAATCCAGCCTGTCTGTAAACATTTTGACGTACTCAAAACATTATTGGATCAGAACTTTCACTTATTTGAATGTTAAAAAAACTGAAAATCAACTCTAAAACCCAAAAGGGTGGTCGCGGGCGCGTAGGCAAGTTCGTGTAACATTATAGTAATATTAATATAAGATGCCATAATACCTGTGTTTCGCTCCCCTTGGCTGTATAAATTTTCTGCTTCAAGATGGAAAACATTTAATATTAAAGGTCTTTTGTGTGAGACGTAGAAAACTGTCAATCCCAAAGGGTGGATTTTTTTCATAAAAGGAAGATGTGCTGGCTTTAGGAATACAATTATATTGTCTGTGTTGGTTATCATTATTAAATAAGAATGTATCTGTTTTAGAACATCTAACCAGAAAAGCAATATTATTTCACTAAATGTAATTAAATATTTGCATACTTACAGACACGTCTACAGATTTTGTGACGTTGCCGTTTCTTCGTCAATGCACCAATTAAACTAACATGCTTATACCACTGTACACTATCATAAGCAAATTGCAGGTTATTGTCAAAAATCATAAAATGATTTAAATATGTGGTGATATTTAACAAAAACAATTAAACCGTTTAATGTATCTAAAAACATATTTCAGTAAATAAAATGATAAAATATTTTTTGAGTTTTAAGGTTTCTTAAGCAATTATAGAATATGTATATTTAGAGATCCATAATAAATAAACTCTGGACATGTAGAATGAATGGACAGCAAAAGAACGGTTAAATGATCTACGATGTGATTGTCGATGGATGCAGAAAACGAAAAAGACCGAGAAAGACATGACACGATCAAGTCTAACAAATACTTTAAAGATTAATAGGCCAATATTAGGAATAATCGGAGTGCGTGAATGAGAAGATGTATAAATGTAGAGAAAGCGAAGTCTGTATGCAAAGACAGAGTGATACGGCGTTCTATCCTATCTGCCTACCCCTACGGGAGGAAACGGTGTGATGGTTTGTTGTTGTTGTCGGTTTTACGCTTAAGAAACAATTAACGTACTTCGTTTTTACTTATGATTATTTACAGTTTTTTTTATTTTCATAATGTTGATAAATACAAAAAAGTGTCATATCACAAAATACGAGTATAACTTTTGCAAATAATTGGTTTGCCTTGTGCTAAATAATGTCGGGAATTGAACCCAAGACCTCTTGCATGGTAGGCAAACACGCTGACCATTATGCAACGACCTCCATATTCCCTTCTCGAAAATGTTTTCCCTCTGTTGCAACAAATTTAAACATCGAAACTTATTTCAATGTAACTTCCCACTTTCATGTGCGTCACGTTTTTAGTAAATTGTAATTTGTACGATTGTCCTTTTTCAATAAAGGGCTGTAAATTAACATAAATTGGAGAGAAAATTGTGGCCTTTTCGGTCTGTATGCATAGTCATTCTCATCAACGTGTATTGCTTAGCATGTATCATATTATGGTAAGTAGAACATAAGTACATACACATAATGCCAAATATATTTATTGAGTTGGGTCAATATGTTACACTAAGTTAACTTCGAATGGTACAAAGGAACTGAAGAGATTATTAATTAATTTATCTCATTACACACGGGTTTTCAGTTTTCAGGGCCAGACCGCGAAAGTTTAAAGGAACATTCCTCATAGCTAGCTTAAAAAAATTCTATTAAAATATTTCAAAAAGTCTTTTTTAAAAAAAAATGGAATCTCAAAATGCAGTAAGTTCTTAATTTTTCGGACAAACAGTCCTGAAAAAAAATTTCAGAATTTTTTTATAGGGTTTTTATTAAAGCTTTCCATGAGGAATGTTTTTCTTAATTTTCGCGGTCTGGCCCTGAAAAGCCTTGTATAAGGAGATGAATTAATTAATAATCTGCACAGTTCCCTTAAAAAATTACGCCATTTTGAGGATTTTTTTAAAGCTTACCATAAAGAATGTTCCTCTGAAGTTTGGGTCTAAACAACCGTGTATAGCATTTAGGTATCTAAGAACAAGTGTGCAGTCATTTGGGTTTTTGAGGTATGAATACATAAGAGATTTTATTATTATTAAAATCTGATAGCAGCTGTTAGTAAGTGGAGGCGATACGCGTGGCTGAGCTATATACTGCGGATGCCTCCCGAAAGCCTTAACAACGCTTACCTACTTTAAAACGCATCACATTTTTGACGTCCTGAACGTCCACTATTAACTGTTCATTGGCAGTTCACGCCAGAACTACATGACCGGAACCTGAGTTGGGAGAATCTACAGTAGCTGTCAGCTGACAGAGTGGCTAGGAGTTATTTGCAGATATCGTGTGCTGCAACTATTGAGCGGATGTAAAATAATAATTATTTTACGTTTAAGCACAATGATTTATTTTTATCACCTAAACTTTACATGGCTAATACGGGCGTAAACTTCATTCCAAGCAAGGCTGTCTTTTAACATGCACATATTTTTTTGAGGTTTCGAATTAACCAAAAATCGTTTTCTGCGCAATTGCGAACTTTGGTCGTGTCACAAGGCGGACAAAAATATGAATACATTAGTGGTACAGGAATGGATCGAACGATCTCGGTCCCGCGGAAGGAGATGGACCGATTCAGTAACAACGGCGAATGACGTCTCTCTTCAAGAAGCCTCCAAAAGTGTTGGAGACAGAAGAGGTGCACACGCACAACGGGGGATTCTAGCGACGTGCTTACCTATTCAGCCATAACCACGACTGCTCTTATAAAAAAACCAACGGCTGAGAGAAAAAAAGTTATTGTGAGTTTTAAAAAAACACAAGTGAAATCAAAATTTAGAACTCGGGTAAAAACAACATTAAATTTTAATTACTATGAATGTATCATTGTTTTATGTTTATTCTTTTTATATCCTATGTTTTTCTTTTTCTTTTCATGTAATCGTATTAAAATTATATAAACTTTTATAAATAAACAACTAAAACAGTGTAAGTCACTCTCCAAGCACAAAGGTGAGTCTCTTTTTTTGAAGAGTTACAGTGATAAAATTGACTAGATGTGTAAAAGTAGTTATGTTTAGAATTTTACAAAAACTTGTACTTTTTATGAAAATTATCAATAAAATTATTTTTTTTTAAATGTTTACAAATATTTAAAAAAAAAATGTTTTTTGTGGATAGCAATCAGATTATTTTCTTAAATGCCTTATGATTTCTACCCATTTATTTTTACTGGATTTTTGGTAATACAAAAATAATATTAAATTTAATACATATTTTAAAATCGTATTCCTAAATAAGTACACCCCTCTGTTGGTGAGAATACCGGAGTTTGACGTTTCCAAAAAGAATGTCATTTTTGAAAAAACAAAATATTTTATCTTTTGGAATTCAACCATAAACAAGTACCTAGGTACCTGCTTAAATTCAATATAATATTAACAATTTTAATTTTGGAATTTAATCACAAACAAGTACCTACTTATCAATGAAAAGTCTTTTTCCAAGCTAATAGCAGGCAAGCCAACGTTCGGGAAGGACAACGTCTGTTGGGTCCGCTAGTATACTATAGAATGCAAGTCAACAAAAATCACAAATTTATATTCTTGGCCTGTTTTCTATTTGTATCGTGAAAAGGAGTTGGTCAAATTTTTTTCTTACAATTATGACAAATTTTTTCCTTCGGAAATCGTCTTTTTTTTTATAAAACAGCACTAATTTAGGACTCTTTTGGTGTGTTTTTTATTTTATTATAAACGTAGACAATAATAGACTACTTTTATTTTTGGGCTTCAATATTATTATTTAATTAATTATTTATTTAAAGGTAATACCATATTACAATATACAATACTGTAAAATAAAATATGAACAGACTGGTGATTTATCATCATTTAGCATAAAAAACTAAGAGCTGAAGCACAGGTAGAACCAATTTTTAAAAATCAAATGAATTAATAATATTTTTTTTAAAGAATGGAC
This sequence comes from Micrasema longulum, assembly GCF_059751315.1. Taxonomy (NCBI): domain Eukaryota; kingdom Metazoa; phylum Arthropoda; class Insecta; order Trichoptera; family Brachycentridae; genus Micrasema; species Micrasema longulum. The sequence continues at coordinate 322,380 of NW_028277870.1, read as the reverse complement.
AAAATAAAAATAAAAAGAGAAAGAAAATTTAGATTCCGCATTTGTGTGAAAATAAACTCTTCTTTGCTCTAAATTTTTCAAAGATACAATGAAATCTGTTCTTATCGTCTATATTTGTTTGTTTATTGGTTTTTCCGTCAAGCGAACTTCTCCAATACAGTCAATCATAGTAACGCGACTTGAAAATTTAAATCATGATTTTAAATGCCATCTCTAGAACAACCGCGCTAAAAAGCCTAACTTTTCTCGGCCTTTTTTTTAATGGTACGTCGTAGCGACGTGAAATTTAGAATTAAATTTTAAAATGACATTTTTTGATCAACCATGCTGCTTTTAATTTTTTTCGGCAGTCTTCCGCAAAACAACATATTGGTAAATCGTTGAGACGGAAAATTTAGACGAAAAAAATAAAATGCCTTTTAGACCTTTTTAAGGTATAAAATCGAACTCATTAACGTTAAGTTGCAGCGGTATAAAATTTAATAATAAATTTCTATTTTTGGATAAAATTACACAACAAGGTACCAAAAATTTAAATAAATAAAAAAGCTAGTACGATATAAAACAGATTAATTACCATAGATTTTTCCTTTACGAGATAATACTCATATAACTCTTACATTCCTGATGTTGAAACATTTATTTATGGTAACTTTACACGGTAAACACTTAACAAGGAGACAATCGTTTATATTTTACAGTTTAAAAGAAAAAAACTACAAGAATAAATATCAACAATTTCTGCAAGCATTTGGACATAATCAAACATTGTTGGATTTCTATTACTATTAGTAAAAAAACCATTTGTTATTATTTGTGATAACTATAGTGCCATTACTGCGAATGTCAATACTGTGCCTTTTTTTCCCATTTCGAATGGATGGTTAAATTTTACAATTTAACTACAAACGGAAATAAAAATGTCCGTTTTGATGAATGAAATTTTGTTTAAAAAATAAGCTCATTACATGAATATTTTTCACTGTTGCGTAAAATATATGGAGAGAATGGAAATCTCTTGTTTTGACGAAGTAATATATGATATCACATATCCGTGAGGGTAGTATGAAACTCTAACAGTAGCAGAAAATAGAATTCAATATTTCACACACAGTTCACCATTGTTTAATTCTTCATACTCCTTCATACAATGTCATAACTAACATTTGCGAATTATTCACCCGACCAAAAACGTTATGTTTTATGTCCATTAATATAAATAAAATTCATAAAAATATTTTTTTGAAATCAACTGAAAAGTTTCCTTGAGTATACAAACTATGAATTCAAATTATTAAAGCAAATAACGACACCAAATTTAAAACTTAAATAAAAAAAAATCTTTTAAAATATCTTCATGTATATTCTCTAAGTGCTAGGCCACAGTGGCGAGCGTTTACGTTTGCGGCGCGCGAGACGCGGCGCGGGCGAGTTGTCCGATTCACAACCAGTTTGAAAAAATAACAAGTTTAAGGAAATTCTTAAAATTAAAAAATCTACTTAAAACCTGAGCTGATAGCAGGCATATTGTTGTGTATCCTTTGCATGACTTGATGGCTATTTGTCTTTAGATGTAATCCAGTTTCCTACGGTTGAATTTCTTTATACTTAGTACTTTATATACCATACAACACTGCTTATTTGCAAATCTACGCAAGTAGCACGAAACGTTTGCCACTTTGGCCACTCCGTAAATATCCACCTTATGTCATACTGTGAGATCGTGTGAATCTATCTAATTTTATCATCTAAATGATATAACATGATGCAACACGGAATATAAACCCAAGTATTCAACAAATGATTAATGTTTTAAACAATTTCTAAACCTGTCACATTGATGTTAGGAGCTGGTATAGCACTGACCGTCAGCGCGTCAGCGCGTTTGTTTACTATGCAAAAGGTCCAGTTTTGGCTCATGATGTGGTTGATACGAAATTTTATTTATGCACCTGAAGCATAAGAGTGAAAAATGACCAAGATACGCTGCGGTTAGTGTACCAATGCAGTGTCCAACGCACCATTGTGTGTGTAAAGGGAATGATAATGATAAATAAATAGTTAAATAAAATTCCAAAAAAGCTCATTTTTCTACCTTAAAATAACCAGTCAAACGTATTTTAACCTTTGAGCTACCTCTTCTTCTTAACCGTACTATTTATTCAACAACAACTAATATTTAATCTAATTTAATGAGTACACGATTAAAATTGGTGGTTGTTGCATTTGAACTGTGCATGACATAACTTTTTTAGTGAACATAATTTATCAGGTTTGAATGGTGAATATTATAAAAGTAATTAAAAAGGGATGGGTTCTGTACTCAGAGTAATAATGCGTTACCTAGAGAGAAGCCCTATCACTATGTTTCATAGAACGCAAGCGATGTTGGATTGCTGGTTAGCAATCATTTTGATTTGTTTGACAACAAACACATAGCAGTTCTGTCTGATGCTTTTGATGGTGTGCTTGGCTTTGTTTGAAAATAACTTGGATATTTACGTTATAATAAATAAAAATCGACTATGGTGAATTGCAGTATGTTTGGTTGCAGCAGTAGGAGCGTCAAAGGTGTTAAAGGAGTCAGTTTTCACAGGTATTTTATTCCGAATATTTTCCCATGATTTACATTGATTTTTGATATTTATTGTCCCGACACGAGTATAATGTTGCTAAAAAACTTTTTTTATACCAACTTATTTACTTCAAATACTGTTTTTTTTCAATGAAAGGGATAAATTTGTGAATTAAAGTACGTTTACTGTTGATAATGACAGTTGATTATGTGCAATTTGTCAGTGCCGCACTAGGCATCTATATAAAGTTTGAGTTTTTATCGAGTAGAGGTCGATTAAAATTTCACTCGAAAAAAGCAACGTTAACCTTAAAATTGCATTTAAAATGACGTGTCTAAATTTCAGGCTGCTACGACTTGCCGTTTCGGAGATGTGACGGACAAACAAACAAACTCAATACACGACTTTGGTTCCATGGAGTTGGGATTTATGTCTCAATGAATGTAACATTAGTAATTTGTGAATAAAATGAATACATAAATAAAAAAATAAACACACATGTATTTTCAGTTTCATTAAATAAATATAAGAGAATTATAAAAAAATTAATTGGAATAACCCTGCAACAATAAATACACAGGTACATATTTAAAAGCGTTTACAATGAAAATTGATATACATTTGGCAACTCTCGACCTGAGTACAACCCATTGTTTTGCTGCGAACTGTAGCTAACTTAATACCCAATAGTCATAAAATGATTTTCCTACGTTTAGGCCCCTCTATAGCTTGGCGCGTAATTACTCTGAGGTTACGTAAAAAAAATACATGAAAACATTGACAGTATTTTGTTAAAATGTGTCTGATGTTTGAGGTTGGTTTTTTGCACCATAACACCATGAATTTTGACACCTGGATTTAGAACATTATGGCGTGAAACGAAGTTGAAGGGACACAGCGTATCATCGCATTGTGAGAATAACATTCCCCTAAGCACAATACAAAGCGCGGGATTTGAAATGTGGCTTGAAACAGTATTGGTTTTAGCAGAAGGTACATAGGTACGAGCATATTGATATTATTTTATACTCATAATATGATACGTTTTGACGTAAATTGTCGTAAATGAGTATTAAACACAGCTTACGTTTGTTTACTTGTATCACAGCGTAAGCCGTACAACTTTTCAGTGACGCCTCAAAACAAAGAGTCCTATGTTTTAATATATACATATAATGATAATCGTATTCAACGAAGACCCTGTTGCATACAATCAATGGTGACACGTATTCAAAAGGTCCGTTTTTTGAACGGTTTTTTCTAGTTTTGCTTTGATTTGCTTACACCGCGGCTTACTTACTGAAACGCGATTTGACGCTAATAAAATCATGGATAACAATATAATACTGTGAATTTATTTTATTTTATTTTATAAACATAAACGGCAAATCTGCCTTTTACAAACATTTATAACATTAACATATTTGGCTTAATATTTTTTTTTTTTTTTTAACATGAATTACATTATACCCAAGATTTATAAACAAAATTTATATTTAAAAAAAAAAAACCTAATAATTATACAGCATATTCAGTAGAAAGTTTAAATAATAAAACATTCTACAGTAAAACAACAAGAAAATCATAAGTACTGTTTCTCACAGCTAGTCAAAGTGAACAAAAAACTGTAAACTGTAAACTCTAACTGTGATGTCGGAAATTTGTTAAAGTCTTGGTTTTTTTGTGTTTATTAAATTTTTACTTACATTGAATAGCATAAACACGTAAAATAAAACAAAACTTCTTTTTTTTCATATATTAATATATTTAACATGCCCCTTAATTTATTCAAAAAGAAGTTAAGACTCATTCTTTCTCACTGCAATACGCTCCCATTTGCTATTTAATGATGCTTACGCTTACACACACCTTACCATTTACTCTCACATAAAAAAAATCTTTGAAAAGGGCTAATTTATCATGTTTATTTTTTTAATACATTTAATACATTTTTGACAAATTATATGAGGAAAAATAAGATTTTTTAAATCCATTTTTAGCTCTATTATGCCAAATAGTACCAAGGATGTTTACCTTTTTTTTTGTTACTTAAAATTTAATTCTGAAAACAAGTAAATAGAAAACAACGAATATTCCAGGATTTTCCTTTATTTTATGTTTCCTTTTTTAAACAGAAAATAATTAATACATTTTAAATACATTTGAGTAAATAAAAATGTATAAACCTCAAATCCCATGTTGTTTTTCATTAAAAAGTAAAAGTTTGTAATTTATTTGTACAAGTAAAGATTTTCGTGATGATTAATAAAAGTACAAAATAAAGAAACTCATAAAGTAAATTTGAATACCGAATTTAGTAAGCTACGCTGATATTTATACAATTACCTTCTACATTTACGTCCCACTGACATTATTTATATATTGTTAATAAATTTTTGTTACCTGTTGTTTGACGTACATATTTTAATTATTTAATTATCAAGAAATGAAAAAAATAAAATCTTCTCAACGCAATAAAAACTATTAAAATTAAATAAATGAATGAATTCAATTTAAAGAAACAGGGCTTATGACTTGTCATTCTCTGGTTTAAGTGGCTACTGTGTACATTCACCATTCTGCTCACGTTTAAACATCCACATTTCCCCAACTCTTCCATCTGTTGACTTTTGTGAAGTGGAGGAAATCCAGCCAGTCTGAAAGCATTTGGACTAACTCAAACATTGTTGAAATATTATTACATTTACATAATACAACAGATATGAAGAACATTTCAGAGAAGGGAATTTAGAAGTCTAGGCATTCACAGGGCTTATGAACTTTACAAACTATGTAACATTCACTATTCTGTCTATATTTGAACATATTTATTCCTTCGTAAACGTCAACAAGAAGAATCGAAGGAAAATTTGGATAGATTTTCAAATATAGGGAGAGTGATGAATGTTACACAGGGTGTAAAATTGCAACTTAAACCTGTCGATGACAGGTCATGAACCCTGTGGATGCCTAGATTTCTAAATTCCCTTCTCTAAAATATTCTTCATCTCTGTTGTATTTTGTTAATATTGACAGCTCCCTAGGTGGTTCAATCCCGTCCTTGTCTACAAAAATTTGGACAAACTCAAGACATTGTTTATTATAACATTTCATTACACATTTTATTTGTTCGATATATTCCCTATCAGAAGTGCTAGATAAGGGTGCATATTATATTGTGACACAATAGTTTTAATAAAAAGTCAATAAAATAGCATTACATTAACATAAGAAAAGTTAGAGACAACGTGTTCTGGGGTAACGTGTTTTGTTAGCATCCATATGCTTGAATTGGGAGATAAAAATATCCAAATTTACGTTAGTAACGCAAGTTGTTTTAATAAAAACAAAAAAACCTGTAATAAATTTTGGTTAACAGTCTTTAAAAACACTGCCTAGTTGCCAAGTTCCCTCACGAAAGGTAATTTTAAATGACATATGTTATTTTTTGAATAAAATTTTGTTATTGATGTTTGTTTCTTGTGTCTTAACTTTTCCATTTTATAGGTTTCGGGGGTTTAGTGCTTGATATTACTTGATATGACTTAAAATCTTTTTTTATTTTTAAACTTATAATATTAGAAAATAAACACTGAGTTGAGTATACTAAACAGTTTGTTTATTTTTGCAAATATAAAAACAAAATTTTCGTTTTATATTATAAGTTTAAATATGGAGTTCTACAAAATAAACACCAAGTCCATCAATCTTTTTTTTTCCGATTCCAAATTCATGCTTTTTAATCAGAAGCTTAATAAAACAACTATAACCCTTGTGGCTTTAATACATTTTGTTTGATCATAATATTCAGAAATTAAAAGTCAAATTATAATCAAACAATGAAAATTAAATATCTATTCGATCTTAAGTTAATTTTTAATTTTATTTATAAAAGTAATATTAGCTTTCTTAAAACAACCCAAATATTTCAACTATGATGGCCATTTTCAACGAGTTGTAAGAAACGCAATATTAGAAAATAGAAATTAAGTTGTAGTAGAGTGGGAATCGATCCTTAGACCTTTGATTAGTGAGTTCGAAACACTAGCCAAGATACTACAACCCGATTCATTGAAAATATTTAACTAAAATACGCAGTTACTTAATTGCGTTTTTCGAAAAAATATATGATATTACAATAATTCTATTTATTTCCATTAAAATTATTCATCTTTTATTAAAAATGAAAAGATTCAATTTTCACTGGGATAAAGCTCTTTTGAAAGCTTTATTTTACCCTCCGCAGTGTACCCACATTTTCTTCCATCCCTTAAATATAAACGATTTCATTTCTCAGACACGCGACATACAAAATTCACCATGAAAAAATAATGAAAAATTTAAATGGTTTGCTAAGCTGCACATTTCATTCCGATTTAATTTAGTTACCTTTGATCGTGGTCGATTGTACGGTTAATAGAATATCGAGACCACCGGGAGACTTCATACCGAGTAAAGCATTTTTATATCGAGCATTTGATTATAACCTTGCCTTAAAACACACAATACGGTGGTCGGTGATGAAGTAGGTACATTTACAGTAAGGATCGCTGGGAAACAGCCAGCGGCTAAGGTCTTTGTTGGTAAAGGGCTTGAAAAGCTTGGTGCTTCATTGAATAAAAAACACAGTTTGCCTCGAGGGTTTCAAAAGCTAAAAATTATTTTCAAGTTCAGAAATTTTGAAGAACTGATCTTAACAGCATAACTTTGTGAATTTTGACCGCCTGGTAATGTGCTGGTTAGCGCGTTAGGTTTATTTATACGTGATATTTCAACTAAATAAATATAAATTGATACGCCTTACAAGCGCGTAATAGATGGCATTCCAATTGGTTTTTTGCCATTCTTTTCCATGACGCCGCGTGTGATGAGAAAATGTTTAAATTACCCTGCAACTTTAAAAATACAGTACATATCGCACCCTAAGGAAAAAAACGACTTAACCAAAAAAAAGCTATAAATGAATTAAGATCATAAAACGACTTCAATGTTTCCTATGCATCTTTTTGCATTTAAAAAACGCAACAGGGAATAGGACAAAACCGTTAAATCGGTCTCCTTTTTACTCAAAAAATTTAGATTCCGTGTCAGTACGGAAGCGACGCTAATAGTGTTATGTTAACATTGCTGTATGAAGGACGCAACGCAGACGAACATATTGACCGAAATCTGGTTGAGTTGATTTTATTCCAATACAAATGGCAAGGTAACTTTTTTTTTAAATATCAAAACGATCAATTTTGCTTTTTCTTGTTTCGTTCCAATAATCTTACTGACTTATATAAATTTATGTCATTTTATTATTAAAATTATGGATAATCTTAGTGACTTTTTTACGTTTATGTCATTTCGTGAATAAATAAAAACATTCGTTTGGTGACTTGATCTGACCTTATAAAAATTATGTAATTATCTTATTTATAAAAGTGCTTTTGTTTAAATTTTTATTTCAATCAAATAATGAGCACTCAAATAAATATATTGTTTAAACTCGTAATAATATTTTTTATCATGCTTTTTTTTCATAAATTCACAGCTGAATGCCTTTGGTATAATTTTTAATAGAAAATTTGGCGCTAACTTAAAAAATACAAAACAATCGATGAAAGAATACGAAGGTGTCAGAATTTACATTCTTCCTTTGCAATTTCCCAAAAAGATAATTTTATGAGTTGAATTGTTTTCGTCCTAAAAGTGAGATATATATAATTTTCTTTGTGAATATAATTTATGGAATGAATAGATAATTATTTATATTTTCGTACGTTTTTTACAATTTCAAAGCTCATAAATAATAAACTGACAGCAGACAGCACAGAAATAAATATGAACAAAGAAAATGCATGTATCTCTTTCTCACATGTATATTTTAATGCGTACCATGAATAGAAATCCATTTCCTCTTTTCAAAATGTTGAAGGCAATAGGCAACGTGGCGCAATAAGTAAAATAGCCAATTGTGAAACTTCTGAAGCGAGTTCAATTCCCACCATCTGCAAGAAAAAAACGAACTTTTTTTTTCTTAATTGGTCTAGGCCGGGGTGCATTATTCATAACTTTTTTCCATGTCCTCTCTTACCCTGCTAACGAGCCTCTTGAATAGAGTATTTAAGGGTTATTCCTTTTCTATTCCGGGGTTATAAAAATATTTTAAAAAGTCAACTTTTTTTTTAAGTAAAAATAAATATTTGCGTTTTTATGATTTACCCAAATATTTGATTTTGGGGGCAATTTTCAACGAGTTGTAAATAACCTACTATTAGAAAATGGGATCAAGTTGGGGTAAAGTGAGATTCGAACCACTGACCTTTGAGCCGTGAGTCTGAGACACTAACCACGGGACCACAACCCGATCTCATTTTTATATTTTTTTATTTATCATTTTCTTTATTTAAGATGCTAGAATATAAAGAACGTGTTCATTTTTTTTATGCAAGTGAGTTCAGTTTTATCTTGGAATGAGTCAATGAAGAATATGATTTATTTTAATTAGCATATTTTACAAAAACACGAAAGACAAAATACATGAACATCTAAGATATTCATATGACACTTGAATGGATAAACAAAAATTAATGATGTTGAACGATAATATATATCGTCTGCTTAGAGTTAAAACTCTTTATTTGCAATTTTGTGCAAAAATGAGTTGAGTGTATAAAATTCATTATCTTCATTCAATGTATGATATGTTAAAGTCATTATCTGCCTAAAGTGGCCGTACATAAAATATAAAATCACATAAAAATCAATAATTACATTATTTCGAATTTTTGTGAGAAGTAAAATTAATTATGATTTTACTTGTTGTTGAAATCGATATAAATTTTGCAGGTAAAAGTCACTAAATGACTTAATGAATTTTACTTGTCAATGGTTTAAGATGTATCTATTGCTTCCTTCTGACAATGGCCAACTAAACGCCATCTTTCGGGCGGGGGGGTAAGTGGGGACAAGCGGGGGATATCGCTTTCTTTCAAATATGGGGGGGCATCTAGTGGGCTATTGGCCATTCAATAATTAATATCATAAATTGACAAAAGGCACTTCATTTCCTAATAGGTAAAATTCATGAATTAAGATTTTTCAATTTTAAAGCAAAAACAAAACTAAAATAAGGTAAAAATTTACAAAAATCTAAGGACTATTTACCACACTTCCTAAAAAAAAAAATTTTGATTCATTGAAAAATAAGCGAAATATTTGAGAACATGTAAAAAAATATTTTGACCTTCATTATTTCAGAAACTAGCATTTATGCAAATAATACTTTTTACCTCTAAGCAGACGATATATTGTTGCACCAATTGAAAACAAGTCAAAAGACCACCGAATGACCAATAAAATGAACGGAAAGACACTGACAAAACTAGAGAGAACAACGAATATTGATTTATAAAAAGGAAATTTCATTTTTTTAAATACTGTCCATTAAAAAAAAATATATTTGATTTTAATAAATAACTTTTAATGTGTAATTTTGAATTCCCGCAAAAATGACTATTGCAAGCGCCACGCCCCTAACAAGCGACGATTAATGTTCATTTTCAGCTTTGCTCCAAACCATTATTTTTTTATGGAACATCGTCACAAATCTTGACGTCACAACTATCAATGCCAAACATGTCGCGTATTTCTAGTGACATATTTTTTATATTTTATTTTTTAAAGTTATATCTTGAAACCTTTCTCCGTAATATAAATATCAATTTTGAAAGTAAAATAAATTATTAATATTCAATTTCATATATTTTCATTGGTATTCGTAGTACATGATATTTCCCTATAGGCTGTCAGTTAAAACGGAACAACCTAATTGAAAATAAAATAGAAAACTTAACAAAACTTAACCTAACTTTAAATAAATAGTCAGCGGGTCTGCCTACCATATAAAAAGTCTCGAGTTCGATTTCTGACATGGTTGATTTGAAATGTTTATTTCAAAGGGTTTTTTCACACTAGAATATTTCATAGTACCTGAAGCGTAAGACTGATCATCTATTTTCATGTACCAAAAAAAGTTCAAGATTCGCTGCGATTGGTGTATCGATGCAGTGACCTATGCACCATTACGTGCGGAAAGGGTATGATGATGATGATGAATGGTAGGTACATTATTTTGAGTGACTCGACCAGGAATATATGTATGTTCTGATCCAGCAATAATATTTGCTCGAACCCATATACTGACATTATCATTCATAAATTGATAACAATTAGATGAAATTAAAACTTGGATTGTGTTGAATGAAAACTATGAATATGGTCCCCAAAACGGAAATACTTGGGTAAAAGTAAGAACGCATTAATTTTTTAAAAATTGTAAAATAGAAAAAAAAAGTTGTGTAATATTTAAATTTTGAGTTTTTAAAAAAAATAAATTATTCTTAAATTTCATAAAAATACATGTTTTTGTTAAATTCAAAACATATTTACTTTTGCACATCTAGTAAATGTTATCACTGTAACTCTCCAAAAAAGAGATTAATACCCGTATGCAGAGACAAAACTTAAGGTGAGGAAAGTACATTCTAATTCCAAATGTGAAGAATAACCCGAAGGTGAAGACAATAGAATGTACTTTCCTCACATTTAGTTTTGTCTCTGCATACTCTTGTGCTTGGAGAGTGACTTACACTGTTTTAGTTGTTTATTTATAAAAGTTTATATAATTTTAAATACGAGTACGTGAAAAAGAAAATAAAATCACAAAATATATAAAGAACAAAACCTAAAACAATAAAACATTCATACCAATTAAAACTTAATGTTGTTTTTACACAAGTTCAAAAATTTCTTTAGATTAACCTTCAATTTATTTACTAATATATTATTTTTAATAATTTTTAGTTCATTAGGAAGATTATTATATTTTTTTACACCTTTGAAGACAAAACTATTTTGACCATGATTTGTATGGAATTTAGGAATTTTTATATTATGTTGGTTTTTGAGTGACTTATTCATTTCAAATTCTTTTATTTTTTATTTATTTGTATAATATAATTTATTTTATAAAGTATGCACCTTAAATATTTTATATAGACTTGTATTGAATATTGAGGTTTCTTTAAAATTACTTTAATAATTATTCTTTGTACTATTTTAAGAGGGTTAATATATAAGCATATGCACCACCCCATCATACAACACCATATTGTAATAAAGATTGTAGAATTGAGTAATACGCTATTTTTAAATGATTGATTTAGTTAAGGATTAAAATAAAAATTTCTATATTAAACCTATATATTTCATCATCATCATAATTCTATGCTGCTTTTTAGATGGAGCACACTGTGCCCACAAAGGCATCTCAGCTGCCAGCTTCTGTGCATTTTCCTTAGTCAGGATCGCGTCTAGTACTTTTGACATGAACTGCTGACGAATACTCAGCAGCCGACATCGAGGACGTCGAGAACCCAATGCCTTGTAAAAAAGGCGATCTTGGTTAACTCTCTCAGGAGGGATACGCAGTATATGGTCCATCCAACTGTACAGTATTTGCTTAATTACAGTTGTCACCGAAGTTTTCTGCATCCAAACTCTTATTTATTTATTCTTTACAAAGTCAAACCACCGCTTATTCAAGATTATTCTAAGACACCTTTTCTTAAAACTCAGTATATCGCTCTTTTTGCTCTAGTAAGGTAGTATGATTTACACCCGTAAAAGATAAAAGATATTATGTAGGCGATTTAAAGGCGGCATTTGATTTTAACTAAATAAATATCCTTTCTCTAGATAGGCTTTTCGTATAGTGAGATAAGAGAGGGATTTAGTCCAGTCTTTTGGTCATGTACCAGTTTTCTATATTAGATTACAAATTGTATGTACTGCCTGGTAACTTCGGTCTCCTAAATGTATAATAATTCCATCTGATTCGATTGTTTTATTTAACAAAATATATTTAATAGCATTTTTCACTTTATTTTTTGAAATATTAAGCTCTAGTTCTTGATCATAGTTTAAATCTACCATATATCAGGGGTCACTGTAAAGGTCAAAACAATAATATTTCTATTAATTTAATACAAGGGAAATTTCATTTAGGCATACACCATTCTCACTTTACAATAAAAGTTCAGCAATTTTAAATTTTAAAAATTTTAAAAAACTTCCCAGTTCTAAAAAGCGTCAGACAGGGTTGCATTTTGTCTCCCGTCTTGTTAAATATACATGGTGAATATATCATTCGAAAGGCATTTAACGGCTGGACAAGTATGTTTACAATTGGAGGAAGGAAGTTATCCAATGTGAGATATGCTGATGACACCACACTCATTGCATCGTCAGAGATTGAAATGAAAGAACTAATTAACCGAATAGATGCTGCTAGTTTAGATCTGGGACTCTCAATGAGTATGAGCAAAACTAATCTTATGATCATTGATCGAACTAATAAAGTAGCGCCATTATCCTTACTGCGCAACTTAGAGAGAGTCAATAATTTTATTTATCTAGGTTCTCTCATCAGCGATGGCGGTGGGTGTGAAGGTGAAATACGGCGATGTGTTGGTATTGTAAAAAATGCTATTAGTCGGCTGGTAAAGATCTGGAAGAATCGCAGTATAACCACTAACACCAAAAAGAGACTGGTGAAAGTCTTGGTGCTCTTAGTGTTAATGTACGGTGTGGGGTGTTGAACACTAAAGGAATCTGAAAAAAAAAATCGAAGCTTTCAAAATGTGGTGTTGGTGGCGAATGCTGCGGATTCCGTGGACGGCCAGACGTACAAATGCATCTATTCTCCAGGAACTGGACATAGGAGAAAGACTAACATCCATGTGCGAGAAAAGAATCCTGCAGTTCTTTGGGCACAGTTCTAGGGGAAACTTTGATAGTTTGGAGAAAACTTTTCTCCTGAGAAGTGTCGAAAGGACAAGGTCGCGTGGACGTCAACCGACAAGATGGAGCGGCACAGTCACTAAATTATCAGAATCATCACTGACGAATGCCTATAGAAGAGCACAAGACCGTTCCAGATGGAGAGAGCCTGTCTACAGATGAGCCATGCCTGGAGTCAGGCGTAATTGCCATCCTCAAACATGAGGCACGGATTAAAGAGAGAGAGACAAGCTTTATAGCCGCACTCTCAGTTTTTTTAAAGCAGGTTCAAATATAAATTTATTGCAAATGAAAAGAAAAATATTTTTGAGAAGGGAATATTAAAACTTCATCATTATTATTTAACTACCCAATGAAAGGTCATTAGCCTTGTAAATGCCCAGATATCTAACTATATTACCTTTTCAAAAATATTTTTTTTTATCTGTTGCAATTTTTTTATATCTTAATTACTCCACAGGGAATAAAATCAAGCTTTGTGTAAAAAAAAATATAAAATGCAAAAAAAAATCTTAATCCAAAAGGGTTTTAAAAAAATGACGCGCTTATTACCAATTCCGTACAGTTAGTCTCAACAGAAAAGTATTTATAACATAGATGTACATACTATATATATATATCAAGTAAGATATAATTTGATGAAGGAAACCCTGTTATAAGGGAAACCTGGAACGTGGGGGGAGACGGGACCATCGCCACAGGCGCAGGACGCAGTACTAGTGGCTTTCTCCTATACAATGATCAAGGTTTACCCCACTCTCCCTCGTCTTTGTGCAACCGTTAGTTGATTATAGCTGACAATACTGTGGACATTTTATGTACACCGGGAAAAGTACACGTTCAATAAATAATTTTCACACATATATATAAAGGCTATGTTCAGATGTGTGTCCTTGATATATTAACTAATTACTAGACCGATTCACGTGTGGTTTTCAGAAAAATGATGAGCTTTGCAATGGGCATATTTAAAGCTTTCAAAATCTTCAATCTCTTAAGCAGAAAAAGAATAAATACTTTATTCACCGTTTACTAATATTACATATTCAAAACAAATGGAAGGATGTTGTTTTTCTGTGCATGAAAAACTTTTTTTTTCATGTTTACAAAGAACATTCGCTTTTAATGAATCTCAATCAGATTCTTTCCTTAATTTCTTTACAATTTTAACCCATTTATTTATTTTGAATGGACTTTTAGTAATGATAAGATAATATTACTTAGGTACATACTTAAATCTTATATTTTAATATTTAAAAAAAAAATATTTGAAATTACATCATAAACAAGTACCTAGGTTCCTATCTATCAAATAAAAGTTGCACCATCTCTTTTCTTTTTACCCCAACCGTTTTAACACGCTTTCAAGCACAATTGAGCATTTGGGTATTAAATTAAATATCAAGCTAACATCAAAACCGGCTGGTGGTTGAAGAACGACTAAATACACATTGAGAGTTTAGGCAAGTGTCATAATTTTAAATGGCTCAGGATGAGTCTATGTGTACTAATAGATCAACGGTTTTATTTGAGAAAGTTTTAAAATACATACATGCAAGTATAATTGAACGTAGTTTTGCAGACATCAGCCACCCATAGAAAAGTGAAACTGAGATAATAGCACCTTTGTGAAAAGAGTGAATAAACAAATCTCCACAATATTTGGAATGTTTTTGACTTAAACAAATGATAAACAAGGAATATATTAGTTTTTTTTTTACATTTCAAAAAAGAATTTAACTATATATTTGACCAGTTTTTATTATTTTTTAATTTGTTAAGATTTTCTGATACTGTGGGTGTTTTCTGCAAATTGAAAAATACCGTTTTTGTGATTTATACCATTTTCAGAAGGTGATTAAAACAACGTTTTATATGAAAGAGGTCTGGCTATTTTTAGCAGAACATAGAATTGTACTTACTGCACCCGATAACATCAATATCTCATTTTTTCAAAATTGTGGACTGGCTGCTTTCTGCATTACCACGTTTAGTTATAAGTAAAACGGAGCATTAAAAACAAAATTGTTCAGTAACAAGAAAGGATAAAAAAGATAAACAATACGAATTTTTTTTCCAGTTATAAAATTATTAATAAAAAATAATAATTTGGCATTAGAAATATTTTTAGCTATTGGAGCTTGTTAGGTTAATAGTATATATTGATGTATAAAAATAAATAATTATGTAAAAAAATGACAAAGAGAAATATTTTTTAATTATAAATAAAATCAAGAAATGAAACGAAAAAACAAATAAAAACACTTATAAAGAAGTTTGAACAATTTTAAATAATACTAAAATGTAAAAAAAAAACAAAACAACATTTCTAAAACTATCAAGTACTTTTGAGCTTCTACTACCCATGAAATATGTACTAAATTTCCCGTGCAATAAGTCACTAATGTCTTGGTACTCATTGTCTAGAGTATGAAGTCTTTTGATGACTGCATTTTTACTATATGATGTTGAAGTATTTTTGCTACAGTATTGGTAGGTTTGCCGAGTTGTCTTTTTTGGAACATATTTTTTTTATATTTATAATTAGTGATGAAATTGCAGGGGAATCAAACATAGAATGGATTATTTTATATTAATTTGATAAATTAGATATAACTTTCCTATCGCTTAATCTTAATAATTTCAAAATGAACAATAACAAATTATAGTTTAAAAATTCAAATCAAAATTAAAAAATTGAACATTACTCTACTAACTTTCCATATCGTAGTGTAAAAACACATTTTTAAATCAATATAATATTTCACGTCAACCAGCAGGCATACGCGTAAACCTTTTGATCCCTGAAGACAGATTTAGTAGTTTTCGAACTTTTTTGTTTTGAATTATTGTATTTATAGTTTGGAAACAGTTATTTATTTAACCGTTTTTTTTCTTTTAAAACTCCATATTTAAAAAATAGTTAAACAAATTTGTCCCGCAAGGGAATGGTAACATAAAAAGGTGTTTTTTTTTTAATACGATAATAAGTATAACACTGAAGTCTGTAAAGTAATATAAATTTTAGACAACCCAACGGATGACGTCTCTACGCCAAACTGACACCCCTGGGTAAATTTTTAAAGTAAAAATATGGTATTCCTAATTAACCCTATTTTAAAAATTTTATTCAATTATAAATTTTTCGGGGGTATAATGACGCAAAAAAGTTAATATCAATAGTGTACGCAAATCGTGTCTACACATAAATTCAATTAAAGCAAAATGGCATTTTCGCAAGTCGGAATAACGTTAAAAATATGATCTACGTTTAATATTTGATTAGAGATTTGAGCAGAAAACTCCTTGATGATTTTCTGAATGTTTGAGTTTACTGTTTACCATATTGATGTGCCATATATATATATTTAAAAAAACTATATTTTTTATGTTCCTGATCCTATATTTGTGGTTATATACTCATGTGTCTGTGTCAACTAATTGCTAGTCCCATTTCAACATAGGAATTTTAATCACATGAAGACATATAGTTTAATAATTCTTTTTAACTTTTATCTACAAATAAAAAAATAATTTAGCCCTGTTACAGCAAAATAAATTAAAATTCACAAACACGCCGCTCATGTTACGCGCGTGCATCTCCCTTCATTGTCATCAACCGACTGAAGATTGAATCTGTTTAAGACAAAACCCGCCATAGAACAGCGTCTCTGTCTTCCTTGTTATGACTTTTATCTTCATGCTCTTTCTTGTATAAGGTATCTTTCTGTATAGATGTGTTGCTGAATTAGCGGACATTTATTTTTGGCGGAAAAGTAATAATATTTTTTGTACTAACATAAGCATAGTTATACAAATTTTGCTTTCCAAATTAGATGTGAAAGTGTCCAATTGAAGATTGCAAAAAATACGAATTCATCATTTTTAAAAATAAGAGAGATATATCAAGTCTTGTGTCCTATGTCGACTTGTGTGACACCACAGCCACACAAGAGTTAATAATAAATAAAGGTTTATCAAAGCTAAATGACAAATAAAACACGATGTTTTACTTTACTAAATTCACAGTAAACATGTTTATCCGTATTGTTGTAATCGTTATCAAATTTTCTACAAAAACGAGTACCCAAAATAATGTTTCCTATCATTTATTTAATTATTGAATTATAGAATTGCAATACTTTAATTTGTATGTTAATAAGGAATTTAAAAAAAGAAATAAACAATATTCCCCGTCATGTATTTTATTACTATTACCAAATTATAACAGGGACGGAGAACATTCTAGAGAAAGGAATATAAAAGTCAAGGCATTTACGGGGCTAATAATCTGTCGTTGGCTGGTTTAAGTAGCTTATTTACACACTGTGTAACATTAATCATTTTGCATTTGTTCGTAAATCCATATTTCTTCAATTATTCCACCTTTGTCTTCATTGAAAGCCTCCAAGCACTTATTCAGATCGGTTTTGAAGTTCTTGTGGCCTTTTTTCATTGCAAAAACAATTAATTTTTTTAGCTATAATAAACGGTAACTTTATTTTCTTTTAAAAAATTATTTGTTTATAAAAGATTTGCTTTTTCTGATTTACATTTACTGTTTTCAATGCCGTCAGAGCAACCGTCAACGGCAACGTCAGAGCAAAGTATATATACAGTAAATTTGTCTGTCACCCCCAATCCTATTTTCCCGGTTCTGACGGAAATAGGGTATGTTAGTTCATTATTTATTTATCTAGATTTACTAGGCAACGTCAGAAAACAATTTTCCAATTTTTAGACCTTTTCTTGGACCATTTGGTTTTATTACAATATTTTAAATTTGTCCAATTTTTTGCACACAAAAGACTGGATTTCACCCCCTAGGGATTCATTCAGATTATCAACTTACAACAGAGATGGAGAACATTTCAGAAAAGGGAATATGGAAAATTAGGATTTTACAGGACTTATAAACTGTCATTGGCTGGTTTAAGTGGTCACTTTACACGCTGGGAAACATTTGCCATTCTACCCATGTTCAAACATCCACATTTCCTCAAATCTTCTCTAAGATGTTCTCCGTCTCTGATGTTTTTTTAAAATCTTTTTTGTTTGTAAGTTTTTTTTTTCTCAAGTTTTTTGTTTAGAAACATTTGGACGAACTCGGAATATGGTAATTTATTTTATTATTCAATTATTCATTAACAAAAGCTTAATTTGTATGCAAATAGGGAATTAAAAAAAAAGAATAAACAATGATTTAAAGAAAGTAGAAGTAGAGACAAAGAAAACACGTTTATAATATCAAAGTTTAATATTGTTTTTTGTAATACAGCTGAGACAGAAAAAGATAAATTAACCGGAAAGAGAGAAAACGCCTACATATTTAAAGGTTCGGAATACAGTATTCGCTTTAAGTGCAAACATCATTCGCTCCATTAGCTGCGTCATTTACTTTGAGTAGGCTCAAAAAATCCACTGAATATTTAACTAGAAGACTTTTTGCCGGAAACTTTGTAGGCCGCGGTGAAGATAAAAAAGTCGTGAATGAGACGAAAAGGGACGGTGTAAAGTAGTGTTGATCAATAAATAATAAACCCTTATACAGAAGGACAAAGAAGAATGAATAAAGTTTTAGAGGTGTCCCGAGAGATTTCTTTAAGGGATCATTTTGAAAGAGAACTGTACGGTGACAAAGTGCCCGGAAAGAATACACATTCTGATTTTAATTTATTGGATCCGCATTTAATTGAAGCAATGAAAACAGACATGGCATAAGCGCGTAATATGTGGCATTTGAATTCGTGGGCGATTGCCTTCTTTGCTTTCACTCTTCAACGGTCTTTTGTGATTGGACTTGACGCTATGAAAAATAATTCAACCGCGTGTAACTGTGAAAACCGTTACTGATAAAGCATTTCATTCTTAAACCTTATTCAACTTAAAAAAAAAAAACTGTTAGAAAGGTCATAAAAATAACACTGACAGCTGCCAGCTCCTATTTATTAAACGTCAGTACTTATAAAAACGTTAATTTAAAAAACTCACCGAGCCTATTTATGCGGCTAGTCAAAATTAATATTTGTTTTTTTTTTCGTACTAAAATTTTGTAATTAAATTCGATGGTTTTTGAGAACCATGGTGATGAAATTCAAAATCATATCGTTTTCACAACAAAAAAATGAAAATAAAACTATGGTGTCCGTTAATAGCAGACTATGCTCGAGTGTTTTAACAAAGAAGAGGGTCTTAAACTTGCCCATAGCATTACAACTTCCATGCTACGGATTACGGCTTACCACAAGATTGAAAACAGGGCAAGGAGTGACAATTTTAAAGAAATAATAATTGATTTTCTTTCCTCATTTTTCCAACCTTCTTAAGGAGACCGCATCAAGATAAGACCCCAATGTCCGTTCTTTACCCGGCAACAGATTTGCTGCAATTGCAAAAATAGCAATTTTCGTTTAGGAAATTAAGGTTAAAAAGTGTGTAAAATCAAAATCAATTTTAATCTGTTATATTTTCTGTATGTTCTGAGTTTCGCCATCTATGGATCAAAAATAAGTTAATAGTTATTAAAAAAGGAACAAAGACGATTTTTTGTAAGAAATTTCTGGTTATATATTGTTTGAAATATATTAAAAAACAAAAAAAATCCTTTCGTTCTTATTTAACATGAAAATTATTTTGTAATTTTTAATTAAACTGAAACTGGTTACTTAAAAATTCCTTTGACCGCTTACATTAAAGAACAAAAAAACATGTATAAATAAACAAATTCGTAAATTACAATCAAGTTGGATGAAGTACTAAAATTAATATTAGTATGATATTGTTTCATTCTTTATTCTGAGAATATTCTTTGTACTTGCAAAATTTTATGACAACCAACCATGTACTATTATTTTTGCAACCTTTTGTTTCTTTCCCAACCTGTCTCAAGTTTCGTAGTATCTAAGTTTTCAACTGTCCAATTTTATGGACCTCTCGGGACTCAAACAACATGGATAGTCCATCATCATGTTTTACCTTTTACTAAAACATATTATTATTTCTACAAAGTGTTCGCCACGAATGAAATAACGCAAAAAATACACTTTTTGACAATTGTGAAGTACATTTATAAATCAAACGTTTTTAAAAAACATTTTCATAGTTTTACATCTCTTAGAATAATTGAAAAAAATATCACCATGTAAAACAACGTGCCTGAAAGATTAAAATAAGGTTTTAAATAAACAGTTAAAATAAGTTTACTAAATTTAAAAAAATATTATTCACAGGTTAAAAAGAAAAAGAAAAATATTGAAAATTTAGAAAAAAAAACCTATTTTTGTTCTTATGACAAAATACACTACTATTACTACACTAACCCGATGAGATTTACCATTCGTTGACATATATAATATGTCAATAAAACCCTAGCAGGCTTTTTCGAAAAAACAAAAAAATTATTTTATAGAAATATTTAACATTTTTTAACATGAGATTATTTTTTATATTTTTAATAATTAATGTAGTTATTTAAAATGCTGGTTTTTTTTTCTATAATAATCCATTTTCATATAATATATAATTATTTAATGAATATTAACTTTCCAAAAAAGAGAATAACTCCTTACACTGTTTTACGAGTAATTGTTTAGTGATTTGAAGTTATATAATTTCGAATATACAAGAGAAAAATTTACAAAATGAACAAGAAAACGGGAAATAGAAATGTAATTATAATAATTATAAAAGTATGCTGTTTTTACATTCTAAGTCAAACTTTTGAATATTCACAAATAACAGATATAATAATAAAAGTACAAGAAAAATCTAGCCTTTAGTGATGGATCTGTCGTCCATCCATCACTGTTAGTGTTGTTCACCAGGTATTTTACCTTCATATTAAATAGTAGGTCAAAGAAATAGCAGTTAGGTTTTGGCGATTTGCTTTTTATCTCGGGTATATATTTTTGAAAAGTAAAACTACAGGTTTTTTATTACCGCAATATTTTAATGTACAGAAAGGTTTGTAATACTCTGTTGAAAAAGAAAAGCTTAAAGAAATAATATCTGTACCTGAGATAATAAATCGCGAGACTCGACTTTCTGCCGTTTAGAAGTTAAAAATTCGGAAGCTTACGCAATAACCTATTTTAAACTTGAGTAAAAACCCGAAGTCCAAGTGATAAAAATGCTCTTTTTAAGGTGAAATGAAAATTTGACATGCACTTTTTTTAGTGCAAAAAACATCATTAGTCTCAAATAACTATTTTCCTATCTACTATTATTATCATCAAAAGTATAATTTACATTAAAAGATCTTGATAGGTTGAAATTATCTTCTTCAGTTCAAAAGTTATGATGTTTTGGAAATCGTACGATCACCAAATCTTGTTTTCCAAACATTTCGATAAATGTGACTTCCATGGTTTATCCTTAAAGTTACAAATTTTAATTGTATGTAAACAACAATCAAAACAGCTCACAGGAAACTGTCGTTACTTTCTCAATAGATTTGACCCATAGGGCCTCATTGTAAACAACCCTCCGGGACTCGTTTCATTGGCACTACGGGTCTCAGTTGATCTCCTTTTCGGGCCTCGTTTGATTAGGATTTCAGACACATTAGAATATCACCCGTTCGGGACTCATATTTTTTTTTTTTTGCTATTCAAATCATAAGATTGAGACATGAAGAAGACATGAAGCTAGCGTTGTAGCTTAGTCGGTAGTGGTTGGTTTTGTAAATGAAGAATCGTTGGCTTGAGAAGACAAATTCACGTAAACTCTTTGAAATTCCAATTAATTTTTTATTTGTTGATTTTTTACGAACTGACCGTTGCAAAATAAATTTTGTCCGTTTTTTTATCAATGAAGAGAACATGAAATCACACTTTAAAACAATACAAAATATAGTCAATACTGTATTCGTTTTTCTTATTTTACAACAAATTAGTCAATAATTAAAAGCATCTTCAACATACACTGCGCAAATATCGCGAGCAGCTTAACTCACTAA